>NW_010522567.1:55404-62254 GCF_000687285.1 Phaethon lepturus
TGCTGAGGTTGCTGTTTATGGCTGAGGCCACTTTCATGCAGTCCACCGAGCGTATTTACAGTGTTCATTATATGTTGTGGGGTTTGGTCTCCATTTCAGAGAGGAAGGAGTCTCTGGTGGTTATCTGAACACAATGAAACAAGGACTTTCTAAATTTCTTTTTAGACTCTCGGTAATTCTAATGCTAAGGATTTTAAAGATACGGTTTTCTAAAAATTTATTTTAGAGAACATTCTTTTTACAGAGGCACATCAGAGAGGAAAGGCTAGGATTATTTAAGGGAGGGGAATTAATTGTGTCACTTCTATGGGCATTAGGCAAATTGCCTCACTTGGAGTTAAGAGGCAGCATGGGAGTATTTAAGTACAGGGTACCTGCAGTGCACTTTATGATAGACTTAGCTTACAACCTTATATCATTTTATTTCTCTATTAAAGCAAGACATTCCACACTGAGGCTGTGAGCGTGCGCAGTGCGGTAGTTAGCAGCTCATGTCCTGAAGACTATGTGGTGTGCTGTGATAAAACAGTGAAGGAAATATTCAAGTGAAGGAGTGCTCGAGATGTTTGTATGATAATCCAGGAAATAAAAGGTGATATGTGGTAGGATGGAAGATATGTAAATGAGATGGAAAAATGTTTAACTCAGAATTACATTCTATGTGTTTTAGCCATAAACTTATTTTAAACAGTACAGCAGATGCCACAGGAAAGAGAATAACTTAAAAAGTAATTATGGGCCACCCAGAAATACTAGACCAAGTCCCTGACTCCAGAGGTAGTAAAGACCTTACAGGTCAGTCCAGTGATGGTGCTTAGCATTTATGCGCTAATTTGGCATTTCACAGAGGAGCACTTCGGTTATCTAGGAACAGTGTGCCAACTCGGAGCACCCTCCTACCCTGGGGAGATGGGAGAGCGACTGATGGAAGATACTGTTTCTGAGTTTTGTTTTATGTTGAAACAAGTTCTCGTAGGAGGAACAAAAGGATGCCTTTGGACACTAGCAGTACTGAGTTGTTTTCTGCAAGGGAGCAAATTCTGCCCCTGCCGATGAGTGCTTGCTTTAGCCTGACACCATGGATGTTACTGCTTAGGGACTTAGGCAGAGGCAGTTTATGGCTCCTAGATAGTTTATGGCTCCTAAATAGGTTTTAGTGCATGTTACCTGTTACATGGTCCAGTCCGTTGCAGAGAGATAACATGGGCTGTGAGTAGAGATGGAGCTCTAAGTTTCTGTGGACCTTCAAGTCAGAAATTAAAAAACTTATGAAGTTTAGACATATTCAGAGTTGGGAGCAGCCGGATTCTCAAGATTACTGTTTATAACAGATGAATAAATTCTTCTCCAACTTTTAGGTACGTAGATGCTTCCGTTGACTCCAGGCAGATCCTATGTTTTGTGGGATGAATATTTCAAGTACAGGTGCTTTTGAATGAGAACAAAGCTGTCATTGTTTTGTATTGCAAACCAAGCACAGGCTCTTGAACAGACAATTTTGTGGAACCAGCTGTTTTTCGCAGTAAAGAAGTTGTATGTTCCTGCAACAGCCAGGCCTTGCATTGCCTCTACATGGAATAGTACACCAGCACTTCTTCCTTAATAAGTTCTCCTTCACAAGAATTTAGAGCTTCACTTAACTGATGTAACATGAGGCCCAAGATGACAAAGAGGCCCAGATCACCAAGGCTTTGCATATTCTACGCTACTTGATGCAGTGAGATTCACCAGTCTAAGATGGGCTTTTGGAAAGGTGTTACTGCCCCACTTCATCTAAATGGACGTTGAGTTGCCTACTCAGTGATAAGCCTTTCATTGTCAAACTTGCTAATAATCTGTGGGATCAAAGGTATGTATAAGAGGAGAGGGTTGAGGTGTTGGTAGGCAAAACGTGGTTTAGAACTACAAGGCAGAGCTGGTGAAACACAACTTCAACATCTAGTGTTTGGCTGCTAAGGTATGTAATGGATTCCTTCGTATAAGTTTGGCATTTTTATGATTTGCCATTGCCTTTGAATTGAGCATGTATCACAGTGAGACACTGACATCCTCCGCTGAGGACATGCTCTTCCAATCTACTGGGCTCTCCTCTAGATGAAGCAATGTTACCTACTACTTCTGCATTTAATATTTTCCCTGATGTTAAATAAATAGAAACACCAAAGGGTTTCCCAAAAGGGTTGGAAAAGCAGTTTTAGAAATGTTGTTTCCAGAAGAATCATTGGAAAAACAGAGCATTAGTTTCTGTGGGAATTACGTTTCCATTCCTGGATTCTTTTTATGAAGTTTATTTTTCAGTAGAAATTCTTGCTGTCTATTCACATTTTATTTTAGGATTTTCATAACTATATGGGAGATCATACCCATGTTGAGAGTTATTTCGTCTCCTCTATCTCATTTCCTCATCTGTAAAACAGAAATAACAGTACTAGCTCCTGGTGTACGGTGCTCTGGGTTCATTCATAAAAGTATCTTCGAAAACTTAGATGCTGTAATACTTACAACCCAAAAGTCTCACTCTTAGACACTGAAATGATAGTTGTGGGGTTTTTTCTTTTTGATCCGATTAGTTCAGTGGGAATAGTGTAAATTAGGTATAATTACCACAGAAGGTAATAACTTTAGTTGTCACCCCTGGAACAACATTTATCCTGTTGACCGAGAAGCGGGTGATACTTTGTGCCCAATATCAAATCTTAAAACATCAGGAAAACTTTTAAAATGGTACCTGCCCCTCTCTGTATGCCATGCGTATTCCAGCTGCTCTTAGAGCTGCAGTAACAGTGGAATGGATTCCCAGTACGTGGGATTTCCAGGAGGATCTTCCCTTTCGTGGGACAACTGATGCCTACCGACTGGTGCCTGCAGTTTGGCACAACTTTAAGCCCAATCTTGGTCTTGTCCCTGGCGCTGCATGGATGGCTGTGCAGAGCAGGAGCTGGCAGCGCAGATACTCTGACCCGTGTCCACTTTGTGGCCGCTAAGTTAACAGGCACACATTTTATGGGCACAAACTGTAGCTGGAAGAACAACAGAGAGGGTCTTGGCAGAGCCTGCAACGTGTGCAAATAAATAGCAACAAAAGGAGCACGGGTTGGCAAAGCTGAAATGTCCCTATGTGTGATTAAAAATGTATATCTTCATTTGTTTTTCCTCATACAGCCAAAGCATAGTAAAAGAAATATACCTGCTCAGGCACCCAGAGTTTCTTCCAGGAAGGTCAGCTCCCAGAAGTGAAATGGAAAAATAAATTAGGTAAGAGTGATGACTGAGGGGAAAAAGTGAACTTTATAACAAAAAGCCAAGAGCGGGCTCTCAACATACGAGATCTTTCTGCAGCACAAGATGCAACGAGCAGGAAGTTGTTAAGTTATCACAGCAGAGGACACCATCTAAATATGTAGATAGGTTAAAAAAGGTTTCATTTTCTTCTCTCAACAATAGCTGCTGTGTGTTTTTTGTTGTTATTACTTTTCGCAGGCATTGTTTTACACAAAAACCACATTATTCTCCCACTGCTGACATAGTTGATGATGTAAATACGCTGCGCAGGGCCTGTTCTTTAGAGAGGCAGAGCACGCAGGGCGCTCTGATCTCCTCGGCTTGGTCGGCAGCAGTTGGTGCCAGGATTTTGGGACTGGCCACCTTTGTGTCGAGCTCTCGGAGCTCTGTCACGGGAAATGAGATTTGGTACTCAAGGAAAAAGGACCTCATTTGAGAGCCGCGGTGCAGGGTAAATCTCCATTTTCCTTAAGCAAAGCATTGCATACTGTCTCCTCGGAAAAGAAGTACGCTCCTCTGAGTGATAGTCAGGAGATCTATAGGCAGGATGCAGAATATAGAAACAAATTAACCCTATCTCTGCATTTAGCAGCAATATTAATACTTTCCCAGGCAGCGCTTACAATGTACATCTGTTTGTTGGGGTTTTTTGTTTGGTTGTTTGGTTTTTTAAGTGACATTAAGCTATCTTCAAGGTAGATCTCTTCCAAAATCCATTCCAGACAGAGAAGAGGGATCGCCTGAAAGTAGCCGGCGGCAGCAGGACGGGCTGAACCTGCGCTCCCCACGAACAATGAGTGCTGCTCCCAGTAAGACGTCAGGGAAGGACTTTGCGCAGGAAAATAATGAAAGCACTGACAGGGTGAGACCGCATGCAGAAAAGGGAAAGCTTATTTCCTTAAGAGGCGCCATCATGCTTTATTAAAGGAGCGTTGTAAAGAAACAAATAAGATTTTAAAAAATGACTTCTCGCAGAAGCAATAGAAAAGGAATTTCTCGTAGGAAAGGAATGCTAACTGAAGTATTTTTATGATATAAAAACATTCCAGTGTTGTACTTGCAGCCTGTGAGGAAGAAGGAAAGAAAGAAAGTGAAACTAACTGGGAACGGCTCAAACTAGCTTCACTGTATAGGCTAAGAGAAATTAGAGATTAAATAAACAATTCAGTTAATTAACGGTGCATTAGATAACTTTATAAGTGCTTACTTTAACATGGAAAATGTTTGTTCTTGTGTATGTGAATGCAGCCTTTCTTTATTTTTCTTCTGTTTCAATCTGCCTTACTTCTCATGGCAGTAGTCTGATCTGTTTTCAGTGGAGACAGCCCACCAAACGCCCACCAAACGCCTCTGTTCTTTATACACTGGAGGTTTTGGGAGATCTAGATGTAAAGCCAGCAGAGAGGAATGTATACTATAGCTCTGCTTTTCCTTTCTAATAGTTAATTATTTGCTGGTTCTGAGCAAAGGTTCTGCATTCAGTCTTGTGCCAAACATGGTTAGCGTTAAACCCATACCATGCATTAAGCCTCTGGGCTAAGGGATGCAGATTTGCTTCTTAAATGTTTTTTCTCTCTGCCAACTGCTTTGTTCTGGCTATCTACTCCATAGCTGTTGTCCCAGTGATCTGAGTAATCTTATTGCTTCCAGTGGCTCTTAAGCACCCATGTTTTCATCAGGAAATGTGTAGTTCATTCCATCCCATAGGTAGGTAGTGGCAGAGAGTGTGGGGAGTGGGATGTGAGCTGGGACAGTATATCGGGGAAGACTCAACAAGATAAATGGCATAGTACTTACGCAAGAGGGAGAGGAGAAGTCCTGACCCAGTGCTGAGTTCAGCCCACATGTGGTCTTCTGAGAGACAGTGGGGTGGGAGAAAATGTGCCCAGCAGCACATGGTGCGGAGGCACTGACTCCAGCCTGTCTCTGCGTGCCAAACGTAGCCGCAGGGAAGCAGCTTCTCATGGTTATGGCCATCTACTAGGTAACCTGTTCGTGACTGTCACGGTTTACCACGGGGTAGGTATAGATTGGATGGCCCTGGTCTTCAGATTGTGTACTTGTGACTCAGTTGACTTGTAGGAGATGTACCTTTGATATGGAACGGCAGAAATGGAGATGTACGGGAGCCAACATATAAAATGGTGTAAGTTGGATTACATTTGGGTCTCTTGTGTTGTCTCAGTGCCCAGGGACGACTTAGGCCATAACACCCATTAGCAACATGGGAAGATAGGTGTGTAATTCTCACTTTGGAGGAAAATACTTTCCGTAGTGTCCATGTGCCAGCTGCATCGACTCAGAACACTGTAAGGAGCTCCATTAAGTTCTATTGGGTCCATAATCTGCACATTAAGAAAAATTTACATGATAGATGGAGCTGTTAAAGTCTAATTGGGTAATCAAAAATTAGTTAATGTGCCAAAATATGTATTTAGCTGATAAACTCTAATGGTTCCAAAGGGTTCTAGTATTAATAGAAGGCATGCTTGCACATTAAGGAGTTGAGAGTAAGATATTGCACTTCTAACAATTGTTTCAAATAAAGATCCCAAAGCACTTGACAGATATTAAATCACTTATTGATTTGATTTTTCCAAAATATGTCCATCCAGGGCTCTGGGGGAATATATGTTAACAATAATGTCAAATTTGCATGTAAATAATAAATTATAATTTCCCCCCACTTCCCAAGTCTATCAAGTGCAATAATCACTCCTGCCCTCAAACCCAGTTAAAATCTCTCTAGGCTGGGTCTTCTTGAACCATATTATGTCCCTGTGATACTCTGTATCCACTTGAGTGATAAATAAGTTGAACCCCACTGAAATGGACTGGTTTGAAAAGAGTTAGAGGTAAAGTCAGTGGCAGAGTCATTAAAAGAACATGGCACTGCTGGTTACTCCTCCTTTACCCTGCAGAACAACCAACACAGCATTTGTGTCTTCACAGAGCCAGAAGAATGCTTTGGCGTTCTGCAAATAGCTTCCTTACCTATTCATTCAAACTTCATTCTTTTTTAAATGGAGGAAATTAATAAGAATTTTAAAATACCTCTTTTGCTTAATAGTTTCAAAATGTCCTAATGTATTATTAATAACACGCCACTCCCACATTACAACAGCATGTGGTTCTGTGTTTGTACAGCATCTATTGTAATAGGGACTTCATCCAAGAGACTTCTGTACGCTCCTGTCGTACAGTTCAAAGAGGTAATGATAGCTTTGTTTTAAGATGGAAAAAAGGTTCTCCTTGTTTTATGGAGGAAATGGAGGCAGAAGGGTAAAACCCGTCACAGAAGTAGAACTGGACTCCCGGCTCCAGTTGCTTTGCTATCTGACTACTGGACCACAGCACAGAGGCATTCCTAAACTTGTGCCTGTTAAAAACAATTTATGCTTTGATACGTATATAACATGCCTTTATTTCTTTGTGGGATTTATAACAATACCTATCCTGAGTGTATTGCACGTATTGTGCTCTAAAAAAGCCTCTGGACATCTACAAGTGCCAGACAAATGTCTAAAGTCCTTTCTGTTCGACTAGGCATGACTTTGAGGAGGGAAAG
>NW_010522567.1:62285-64817 GCF_000687285.1 Phaethon lepturus
AACTCAAACTTAGGCTAGCCTAATCCTGTCTCCATACCATGTAAATATTTAAAGACAAAATGCAACAGACACATTGTTGAATTTCCTACTTTGGATGACTGTCACATTTTTAATGACAGTTGAATAGTTTTGTATTTTATTTATGTGGTGTCATTTGTTTGCTGGGGAATATGAATTGAACTCTTTCCTTGCCTCTGAATTTGAAAATGTATTTTCCCAATATCATTAGTTGAAGGATGTTAGACAACTGCATGTTTTCTCTTCCACATAAATAAATAAATAAGCCAAGTGTCATGATTGTTTGCTGTCTAATATACATAGATCCAAATGTATACTGAAATGCTGTTTGAAATAGATGAGTCAGTGCGACATTTTCTGACATCTGCCTAGAAAGAGACCAAAAAACCCCCTCGCAGAGAGGGAAAAACCAGAAACAGTCACTTGGCTTTTTGGGAAAGCTCTGGCCTGAGAAAGGAAGAAGAAAAAAAAAAAAGGTGGGGAATAATGAATTCATCAAGCTGAAAATGCACAGGCCAATGGAGCGCTTAGATTTCAATAGAAGGCAAATGGAAAGAGAGCCCCCATTACTGTTGAGATACACCGACACGGCTCCACTAATCGCTTGGTCATGCTTGGTAGACAGTAAGTCATCACGGGCCATGACATGGTGAGAACAGGTTGCCAGGGTTCGTTGTAAGAAAAAATTGTTTATTTAACATCTGCAACCAAGATCATCCCCCTCCTTTACCTTGTATCCCTGTGCCCAAATGCAGCCCTCTCCACAGGGCAAGAGCACACCAGGAGCACGGTCGGGTTCCTGCTGCAGGGCAGACCTGGGTGGCTGATAACAACAAGGGAACATGTTTGGTGGGGTGCGACCAAGGTGGTGACAGTCAAAACTGGCCTGTAATAGCAATTAAGCCTGTGCTGGTAATGAGAGACGGGGCTGCCGTGGTCTCACCTTGGCTGAGGTGTGTTTGCGCACCAGGAGAGGGAGGGTGGGAGTACTTACTAGTGTTAGCACAGGTAGCGTGAGCGCGAAAACAAGCAGGGTGGTACTTCAAGACCAGAACTGAAGTAAATTGCTGGATGTGTGTTCTCTGCTTCAGCCGTTGTTGTAAAATGTATTATGTGCCCCTTTAGCAGAGCTTCACAACACTCTTGTACCAGATGAGCAGCTAGGTGTATTATAGAGGCACTAATAAAAATTCTGTGTTTAATGTAGGTCAGGATTTACATCGGACAGGTCTTGAGATACTTGTCACCTTATGGGTGTACAGACTGAGATGTCTAAGAGGCTCCTAGGGTATTTGGGTCATGAATTCAGTTTTGTAAATAAGGGATTTAAATGGCATTTTTTCTAGATTTTGAACAGTCTGTCTCACCAAATTTGTCACCCCTTTGAACAAAATTTGTGGTTCCTACTAGCTTCAAAAGTCATAAAAATGTCAATGTCACTTATGTGAGATATGTCATCTCCTTTAAAAAAAAAAAATAACATCTCCTATGCTTTCTCTTTGAAAACTGACCGTTTCTATTTGAACAAAAGGAAAGATGCTGAATCGAGTGATGCTGGGCTTGGAGAATAATGGTCTCTGGGAACTTGCTATCCTAATATTGAGGAAAGTCTCCTCAGAGCCCAGGTCTTTCAAGGTAGGTAAGTTTTGTTACAGTTTGTTGATTAATGCAGTGGATGGGAGCTTGGAAGAGCTGGGCTCTATTCTTGGCTCCTGCCACAGGCTTCCTATGTGCTGATGAACAAGCCTTTTAGACCAACACTTTTTCTTTGTGAGAATTTCCTTGCATTTTAAATCTGTGGGGAATTAAATGGAACGGACATTTAGATTCACTTCCCCACCTCCTTCAGTAATAGATGAAATGGAGAGGATATAGAAACATGTTTTAAAACATCAAATCAATGCACTTATTTTGTAACCAGGAACTAAAGGGAACAAGCTGTTGTTTTTTTAAAAAAAATGCACATCTGCTTTTTTTCCCCAGCCTCCCTCTGACATAAATCAAAATCAGTCTTTGAAAGATTAATTGAGGAAGTCCATATCTCACAAAAATGTAGCCGATGAGTAAAAAAAAAAGGGCATAGTGTTGACTAATAAAACTGTCTAGCTATACAAACCTTTAAAATCAAGAAATTGCCTGTCCGCATGTTTTTTCAGCCACATATCTTAATTAGCTCCACAAATAACACTGCCTGCTTTCACGTTCCCATCTATTAATTAGTCCCATACTACTGTGAAGTGAGCACTGAGAAAATAGCCGTTCTTCATTCCTTGTGTTATAATACAGGACATTACCTTCATTCTGACCTGAGAAGAAAGGAAGGCTGTTTGTGAGAGCATGGTTATCTTGTAAGGCCCCTAAATTCATTTACAGATTTGCATTATTACAGTTTAAGAAAGAATCTAATGTTCTGAACACACACACACACATTCACGCAAAATTAGTAAATCTAGGATACTGAACTGTGATCTGCTCTAGGGTGTTTGTCTATGATTAAACTAATATTAGGGAAAG
>NW_010522567.1:64848-81843 GCF_000687285.1 Phaethon lepturus
GAGACTGGGAGACCAGAAGCCAATTTAAAAAAAAAAAATCTCCTGCACTTCAGGCAGAAAAAGAGATGAGAATTTTTTGTTTTCTTCCTCTTTCTCTGGTCAAAAAGGAGAAATAATGGTGAAGAAAGAAACACTAAATTGAACTCGGCCTGTTCTTTAAGAGCAACACCCAAAATTCTTTGAGTTAAAAATGAGTCTCGATAGCTGGAAGATTAACCTACAAAATTACCATTGCTCCTCCAGTCCTTATTCAGATGAGATAAGTTCTTTTTCTGATAAGGCATGTGTGTGAGCTTGTTAACTGAACCCATAATTAACAGACTTCTAACATCTACAGCCCCAAGTACCTTGAAGTTACAACATCTTGAGGATGCTGGGGTTTTCAAGGGGTATCGCTCAGGCTTAGAAGCTTTCCGAGTGGCCAGAGTAACAAATACAGTTTGGATATTTTCTAGTCAGGTGAAAACTGTCTAACCTAGGATCAAAATTTCTGTTATTAGTGGCTTTAGTTTTGTTCTTTGCAAACCGTGTCCAAGTTGTGGGGATTGAGCTGCAACCGATGGACTTTCCTACTGCCTAAGTGTTTTCTCCCACCAGAAGACTGCAGACTACCTTGTTGTGAGAGACAGTGTGCGTTCAGAACAAAGCAGTTTGGAGGGGCTGGAAAAATAGGGATTTATGGCAGGGCATCAAAGTGCAGGTAGGTAACCGCAGCAATACCCACCCTCCAGAAAAATGTGATCCTGCATAGTCCTGGCTTTCCACAAGTCTAACATTATGGTATCAGTTATTCAACATCTCTCCAGTGATTTAAAGTGACTGAACTTTTATAAATTCAGTCTGAGGATCTGCACATTGTTTCATCTTGATGAGGAAAAAAAATTACTGAGTTTAGGCCAGGCATAGCTAATTTACCTTAATATAGACAAAGCCTGTATATCCCTATTCTAGTTTAGATCATGTTTCCCGTCGTGATATCTGAGTGCTTTTAACTGTCTACCATGAGAACTTTGAATTCCTCACTTAAAAAGGAATAATTAGAGAATTCAGTACGCCAATTTTATCTGATTTTTAAAAAAGTATACCCTCTTCCCCTGCAGTTTGTCAAGCTTATTCTATGTATCACCAAAGTTGGGTAAAAAGATAGGCCATTCAGAGAAGACTCTGTGGTATAGCACGAAGGTTGTTTTTTCAGGTTCATAAAGTGATCTGATTTCATTTTGAGTTCCCAATTGATGTTTGTTTTTATTTAAAATGTCTGTAAGGGTAACTGTTCAGAATGTACTATCCAAGATAATAGCATTAACTGGCATGGCTGCAAAATCAATAATAGTAACAAAAATATACCTCTACTGATTAAGAGTGACATAAAATAAATTTGTTAACTAAAATGGATGTAGTCAACAGTTTAAACACGTGTCTTAAATACTGTAATGCAGTTCATAGTTCTTATTTTAACTTTTATATAATTTTTAAAAAGAACCTTTGAAAACATGTATTGTTTCTCTCTTTATAGAAGGACAAGCAAAACTAACCTAGAATGTGTTTTAGTCCCTCTAACAGAGCCCCCACTCCTAAAAGTAAACCTGATAACAAAACCATAGTGGACTTCACCTAGAGAAAGTGATTGAAAATGGTAATTCAGAAACCATATACTAGCTTTGAAGGACAGGTCTTTGTCATCAGGCTTCATGAGAAGCAACAGAGCAGAAATAAAAATAGATCATTGACCAAAAATATCCTTTCCAAGCTGGGTCATTTAAAGAACGGTCTTTTTTTAATCATACGTACAGCTGATTCCAAAACTACCCCAAAAAGGGGTCTAACTCCAAGGTCAAATATTCTGGTGGGTTTTGTTGTTGTTTGCTTGCTTTGGACTTTTTTGTTTGTTTGTTTGTTTGTTTCTTTTGAGAGCAAGAGTGTTTACAGTGATGAAGAAGAGCGATCTGCAAAAATACAGAGCCGGGAATAGAGTCTTTGAGTCAGGTATGCAAGCAAGTGATCATCGGGCTGTGACCAGCACCGGGGCATGTGCATTGCAGTTATGTCACTTCCAAACCAAATAGATTCCTACTGAAGCTTTTTGAGGTCTTCTCTGCATTGACTCATGCGTTTTGTACTTGGGCCACATATGTATTAATTTACCACAGTTGATCATTAGCGTCCTTCACATACGGAACCTAAAGGCTTTTGGGAACTGAATGGGAACAGTCTGGGCACCCAACATAGTATCATCATAAAGGCACAGGTCAACAGTATGGCAAGTTTATTTTACCTCATTTCAGGGGAAAATGAAGATACTTAATTTAGAGGTCTTCAAGCTGTCTGAAATTTGCTTTTTGGAGATGCTGCAGTTGAGATCAGATTCTTATATATCAGGAGTATTTTTTGTGAGAGATTTATATAGTTGAAAGTCATGGAAATGCTCTGTTTCTGTAGATTCTTTTTATTTTCCATTTAGCTGTGGGGATAAGAAAATTAAAAAGTACCTCTTCCCGAAGTGGGTAGAGAGTACGCTGAGGAAGTGATTTTCACTGCGCAAGGGCAGAAAGATGACTGGAGGCTAGCAGTAAGGCTCCTAGGGTGCTGTGCGGGTACGCGTCACACGATTTCCTTGTATCTCAGCATGTCAAAAAAAGGCTGAGCAGCCAAAGGATGAGCAGCATGCTCGATGGCAGATCTGCACCAGGGATTCACCAGCCACCCCTTGAATGCAAGTGGAGAAATGAGGGGGGCTCCACTGCCCTTCCGCACCTGTAGGAGAGGATGGAAGCCCGACAAGAGCTTGAGGTGTGAGCTAACTAGTTTAAAGTTAGCTGCTGCAGCATCGGTGCTCTGGCGTTCGTAGAAGTCTCACCCGTTGAGACAGATCTTCCAACTTCTATAAACGATTTTTGCTCAAGTGGGGGCCATCGGTTCATACCAGCTACTTAGTTTTGCTGCCGGCTTAAACAAAAGTTTGGCGAAGCTTTGCTTGCGTCCTCTTTGTACAGTGGCATTTCACAGGAGATACGTGTTTGGGACACTAGATGCTTCAGACACTGTGTAAAATGTTTATTCATCCTAGCTCTTTATTTTAATGCATAAACACAGGTTGAAGGAGAGATGTAAAATAAAACTGAGTATTGATAAGAGACACAAAAATATGAAGATTCTAGTTCAGGACTATCAGAGATAATGATACCTAAACACCTTAACCCCAAACTCATTAGTCTCACATATCTCAATCAATATGGATTCTCTCAGAAATCAATTTTCAGCAGCAAATATGATTGTTAAATAATTCACAAGTTACAGGCCTTCGGGCAAGAAGAGGTTAGAGAAGCAGAAGGAAAGCAGTGATCTCAACCTGAGATGTGCTTTCAATTAAAAGGGGAGAGCATCTGTAAAACAGTTTTATGTTCAAGGTGTCAAACTGTTTAAAGAAAAGAGGATTACATGTAAATTACAGTCTTAAGCAGTACGGTACTTAAAACACATTCCTATTTTTCGTACATTAGCAGAAAGAATCCATTCAACTGATCAGCAACAAATGTGTCGTTTTAAAAATCCCAGCCAGTGCTACTGGCGTAATTTCTTTCTTTATTTACTTTTGCTTTTTCCCTGTCTGTATTACATAGCTAATTTACTGTGAACTCTCAGTGAAAGGCAGAAGTAGTACCAAACTTCAGGAGATTCTCTCGAATCCTTTGAATATTTTTGACCAAAGGCATTAGAATTTATCCCTATTGTTAATTTTCTTTTCTCATGTCTGCTTGGTTCCGTACCTGTGTTTTCATATTTGCTATTAGGTGAATGACAGTTCTTATCAGAAACATTATTTAGGGATGAAAAGGTCAAGTTGGGAGAAATCTTATGAGGTGGGATGAAACTAGCACTCCAGTACTTTTCTCGGGGCCTTATCATGCCTACTGCAGCCCAGGGAAAGATTTGTATTGATCTGCTGAACCTTGGATCTGGCTCTAATTATGCTGGTGTAAATTTGGAATTACATCACTGAAGCTAATGGTATAATAACTATATTAGATTAATGCAAATATTCGTATTCAGGCCCTGAATTTTTTGGATTTGTAGTTTTGTTGCAATGTCCATAGATGGAAGTTGTAGTTTAAACACAATTTAAGAATCATAATTTAAATAAAAATATTTACTAACCTAATTATTTTTATACCAGACATCACTTTGGAGTAATTATAATGATACATTTTAATCTGATGTTATCTGTATTCTGCCAGGGATTTTTCAATGGGCATAATTTGGATAACTATCAAGGACTCCAAATGCGTTTGAATTCAACCCAGGTCAATAATGGTATTACTGTCTGAAGGCCCTCGATAGGTTTAGTCAGATGAGCTGGTGAGCTTATTCCAGTTTTGACAGTACTTAGGTGCTCCCATGTCAGATGCCAGTATAACAATTCAAGCAGATGGAAGAATTGCAGTGAAAAGGCACCCTTAGTGAGGCACAGCTGAAGCTTTGTATAAATTCGTAACTACATTCCTAGTCTTTGAAGTGATCTGAGCTCCTTGGTTTGGGGTTAGCATGCATATGGCAAAACCTGAGCCCTACCCATGTTTTGAGTTTCTTTCCAAAGCACTCCATCCTTCATGGATGGCTGGCAGCCTTTCACCTCCACAAAGTTTCAGTTACATTGAAACAAAAAAACAAAACAAAACAAAACAAAAGAAATCCCAGCAGAAAAACCTCTTCCTCCAGAACTTAGAAACACCATATAAATTTGCCATCTCTAAGATGGTTAAAAAAAACCCCAAACTTTTAAAAATAATTCAACTTTCAGTGTCCTTTCTGTAAAATTATATAAAACTTTTTCTCTGTTAGGAGATGCTTTAGGATACTCTTTCATAAGAGTAAAGGAGCTCTGGTTTTTCTCAGCTGTGGATACGGATTGTGATCAGAAGTGAAAGGCAGCACCTGACTGCTGGTAAGAAGAGGGACAATACCAAGGAAGATCATGGAGATAGTTTTGTTGTGTAGTGATGGGAGAGAGGGCTTGATTCCCTTTCGTGTCTCAGCTTACTGTGAAAACAGAAAATTTGTATCCATGAGCAACCTGATCTGGTTGAAGATGTCCCTGCTCATTGCCGGGAAGGTGGGACTAGATGACCTTTAAAGATCCCTTCCAACCCAAACTGTTCTATGAGTCTCTGAATAGGGTCACAGTCTGAGCCCATGTCCCAAGAAAGTAAAAGAGGGGCAAGAGAGAGTGTTTTTATGTTTACTGCTATGGATTTACAGCCATCTGCGTTAAAAGTAATTTCAGCCAAGAATGGACTAAAGTAAGTGTATAAGGTATAACGTATGCTTATGTTACTCGTCCTTTCTAAATCTCGTTTTGTGTTGAATGAACTTTGTTTTTAAAAATATATTTTGAAATGTGATTAGTGGTGAACGTCAGTGAAATTTATTGTACTATTAAAATCCTATTGGGTCTTTGTTTATGAAATGTATTTTCCTGTATTTGAGCTTTAGGGAGGCTTGATAATGAGGCT
Organism: Phaethon lepturus; assembly: GCF_000687285.1. NCBI lineage: Eukaryota > Metazoa > Chordata > Aves > Phaethontiformes > Phaethontidae > Phaethon > Phaethon lepturus. Next base: position 70,359 of record NW_010522567.1, read on the forward strand.
GTGAAGATTCATGGCCCCTTTTCTGCAGCTTAATTTAGGCTCTATATCAAATATGTAAAAGAACATTATATCTTCCTGCAGCCTGTGTGTGTGATACATTTTTGTATTATTTGCCTGCCAATGTTATTTCTTTTACAAATGCAGAGCTGGAAAATGGTGACAAACTGACAAGCTTAGCTTTCTGTTATTTTCTAGGCTAGAAAGAGTAAATCTGAAAGGTGCTGTGGTCATAAGTTTTATTAAGGTGAGACACATGTCCATGGCCACATGTTCGCCAAAGATCACATTATTCTTGATTTAAAGTAATGGACAGCTGGCAGTGAAATCTGTGAGGAGGTGTTTCAGAGGCCCACTGTCTCTGCTGCTGGCTGAGAACTTCCACCGTCCAGTGTAGGACACCGGAAGATAAACGTTCCTGTTGGAAAGCATCATGGTGCCCCCAACCATATACCGGTGACCTGGCCATGAGCTTTAGCTTTAGAGGTGTAGCTAAGGGACAGTCTTGTCCTTAGCTGTAACGAACTTCAGAGGATGGTGATTACAGTGGAAAGGTGTTATTTTGATTTTCACAGAGCTGGTCTGATCTCCTCCTTGATTCTGCTGGTGATCGGTCCTGTGATCCATCAGCGCAGAGGGGTGCAGGTATGGTAGAATCGGTCCCTGGGCAGTTTCAGTCTCTTGCTCCAACATGACGTATCTCTTCCAGGAATGTGTTACAGCGTGTGACTTGGGGAAACACCATGTATTCCTCTTTTCTGTAATTTAGGAAGACTCTTTCATTCCTGTCTTGTCTTGTACCATGGGTTATTTATATCTCCATGTTAAATCCTCCCTGAGGTCCAGGTTCACATAGAGTGGTACACAGCTGTCTTTGGGCACAGTTGCTCTCAGTTCTTCAAATATCCTTATTACTAACTCGGTGAAATGGCTGTCTCCAACCATAAGCAGGAGAGAGGTTTCTGAAGGATGGAGATATAGGAAGAATAAGGTAAGATGTTCCCATTTGTTACAGGTGCATCCTTAAGTTCGAGAGAAGGGCATTGCTTCCCGTGTATGTTGGTGTAATTGAAATTAGATCCCTGCCCCAGCAGTCTGTATGGAAGTGGATAAAGATCAATTTTGTTACCTCACCAAAAACAGAAATATCAGCAAGTTGATCTTCTCTTGCTCACACTGGTACAAACCCCGAGTAATCCCACTGAAGGCTGAGGAATGACATATGTAAAACTCTCGTTCTCTGATCAAGCCCCAAAATCTTTGGAAGCGAAAGCTTTCATTTGCCAGTGCCTTTCGGAGTCATAGATACGGTAAGGGAATGAAACCGTCAGATCTGTCTCTAAGATCTCTGCGAGCAGTATGTTCCTGGTTTGAATTGTTCCAAGCAGTGTCTTTGAATCCTACCTCTGATATGTTCAAGATGTTATTTAGCCAGAAAAAAACAAATCTTTAGGGCCAGGCTTTCCTTTCAGACGTGTCCTGGGCTGTCAAGAGAACAAAGCTCTGTTAATTGTTCCTTATTCAGGATGCGTAGCATGGCTTTATAATACTCAAACAATATTCATTAGGCAAAACAATTGCAATAATTATCTTATAAAAAGTCAGGCAGGGTAATTTCTTTTAAAATTAGGATAATCTCCAGAGGAGATTCTGTTCCAGTTTTGGTTTTGTTTGTTTATTTTTGGCTGAATGGTTTTAAATAGAAATTACTGAGGTGTCAATGACCTCTGGGTTCAATTGAATTAAGACATTTAAATGAAGTTTAAGCAATATTGGTATTTGCTGGGAGGTAGAAAATTATGTCGTGAAACATACTGCAAAAATGCCACCTTCATAATTTTCTTTTTGAAGCCATGATCAAAAATCAGGTGTTAAAGGAGTTCTAAGTGTTTTGGTAAAGCCCTTGAAATTTGGAAAACCAGATCTCATTTTTAACCATCTTCAGGATGTTCTGGTTTTTGATGCTTTGAGACATGACTGGTATTTTTGTCTGTCTATGGGGACTCATGCAGGGTGTGAAAAATAGCAATATCGTTCCTTCTCTTAAATTTTCTTTTGCTTCTCAGCTCCTACGTTATTCCTAAGTATTAGCAAGACCCTGGACCTGGGTAATATGCATGATCAGCACAGAAGAACAACATGCTGATAGCGAAATATTTAAAAAATCAGGTAGCCATTTTTATGGGACACCATGATAATTATCCATCAAAAATTAGGACTGCTTCTAGCAAGCCAAGATTCTCCTTTGGATTCAGTACTTTAGTTTCCAGAAGACACCAATAGTACTATGAGATTAATTCAATACTAGGATGCAGCTGCATTGATCTTTCTGATGTCATTGCCCTAAATTATTACAGGATCCAACTATAAAACTGGTCTAGAATACATATGAGCAAGGACATGATCCAGGAGTATTTCTTCTCATTCTAATAATGAGTTGTAGACCAAATCTTCACTTTGAGAAATCCAACCATATTTCAGTTTTAATAAGGTTTTTTGTTTGTTTGTTTGTTTTTAAATCTGAAGTGGGGTCTGTAGTGAGAAGATTGATCACTGGCAGAGAAGAGAAGGCTAGAAGCTGATCCTATACTCTCTTCAATTCAAATTCACGAATAATTTTCACTTGTAGGAATTGCCCATTGAAGTCCATAGCAGTTCTTATGTGAGACGGGATCACTCATGCAAATAAAGGTTTACGGGATGAGGATCTAGGATGTGTTATTACAGGATCATTTCCTGATACAGTCTTGGCTTTTCCACTTCTTACTCACTAATTTTATAGGTTCCATTCTTCTGCCAGAAGAGGTTGTTACATCATTAATAATGGAGCTTATTATTGCTTTTAATATTTGAATTATGTCTGTAAAGCTTGAAAGTGTATTCATTTCCTTAGGAGCATTACAATTAAAAGATGCTAGAGTCTTTGAGTTATACTCTGTATAATTTAAAAATAATTTTGGCATTTTTTTCCCTCTGGCAACTGAAGCCTTTAACCTTATGGGACTCTGATTTACAGTGACACCACAGTCTTTTCAAAGGCAACGTTATTATGTCACTGATACTGAAATGGTACAGTCAGAAATAAGCAGAAAGTAATTAAGGGGCAAAATTGTTAGAGTAGAGCAGTCTTGACCCAGAGACTGAAGGCCATATCCTGCTTGCTTTACTCAAACAAATAGTCCGTTGCATCTCATTCAGGTGTGCAGCACTAGCATAAACCCAGAAGAAAGCTCACATGAAGTCACCACTGTAACTGAGATTAGAATCTAACTGAGACAGAATTAGGCATGTATATGTAGAGGGAGGAAGAGATTGTCCAAAATATTCATTTAATTTGAATATGTATAGGAAGGGAATGAAAGTGTTGGGCCAAATCCTGCTCTCATTTACATTAATGCAGCCCCACAAAGTCTGTTGAGAGTAGAATTTGATCTGACATTAGCACAAACTAACTTTTACATTTGCCAGATTCTTATTTGCTCACAGCATGTGGCCAGCCAGAAATATAAATAAATCAAATCTGTTTCTAGGAAGAATCCAGCAATCCTTTGAAACTTTCCTTCTTTGCATTACAAGAAAAGAAGGGGTAGAAAAAAGGGAAGAGGATGGAGGGTTACATAAATGAGAGCAGGTGCGGTCGTGCAGAAGTAACTATTCAGCATATGTAAGTGCAGTTGGAAAATCATTGTCTTGCAGAGAATACTTGAAATTGGTCCCTAATGGCCTTGGTTTTTGTCATATGGTCTTGATTATCAGGCTAAAATTGCATTGCCGATGCCTTTAGTGTGAACGAGATGGATGAATAATTATTACGTGCGCTGAATACCTTTCTGCAGGGAGGAACCAGGACATCCCCTGGTCACTGCAGCTACCATTTTCACCTTGCTGTCAAGAAAACTGCAAGTGACCAATTCATCACTTCCTTACTGCTTTTAAAATATATGTTTATAATAATAAACGCTCATACCTGCACTAAGAATGGGCAATGCAAAACCTCAGCATTGTGAGGAATAATTGCAAGACCCAGTTATTTCTGGGACTAAGGGGGTGCAAACCCGAAGTGCCTTATCCAGTTTCTAAAGACCTTGCTTTATGTTGGTATTCATGCAGATCTCTGTGGCTATATTAAGGAGCAAAACAGTAAATAAAATAAGCACATACAAGATACCCCAAATTAGTTTTGGCCTCTGTTCAGAAATGGATTACCATCTTTTTCCTTTTTAGCAGTTAAAAAAGGGCTCTCATGCTGTCTTACTTCCCCCTGCCTACCTTTGTCTCCATTACCAGTTACTACCACAATAACAGAAGTAGCAGTAACGAGGTTACAAAAAATCTTATTGCTAGCACTAAGAATAAATCTCTGTGGTATTGAAAAGATCACTCCACCCCCCCACCAGCCCCTCCACAGAAAGGAAAATGTGGTGGTAAAGTTCAGAACCGCTCTGGGATCCAGGACCATGACCACACTGCTCGTTCATCGCCTGAATATTTACATTAAATCATGGCTGGATTTGACTGCTACTTACTCTCTGTGCAATCCTTTGCAATACTGGCAATTTGTTACGGGATCCACCAGTTCCTAAATGATGCAAGGTTGAGCTTCCTCATAGCCACAAATAGAGCACAACAGCCCGTGCCTCCTCTTGCCGTGTGATCAGAAGGATTGTGTGTGGGGGGGATACGAGGTTTTCAGGACAAGATTTCCAGTGTCTGCAGGTTTTCCTGATTAATTGCTTGATGCCATTAGTCATTAAAGCCCTAATGAAGTGCCTAAAAACAGTTTTGATTAAATAATCATACAATCACCCAACTATTCAGGTCTACTGATTATCTCTTAGCAGTTGTTTTAGCAGCGACTGCCTATTATGGACCTAAAAAAATATATAAGTGTATAGCTTAAATTCGAAGAAAAGAAAGGAAAAGATAATAAAGAAGTCACATTTAAGAGAACGGGGTTTAACCATGTTTTAGTGTCTTCCATCAAATTCTCCAAGTACTCTTCTTGCATGAGTAAATTAATCGTTGCAAAACATTTCACTTGAACTTACGTATTCTTTTATACCTATTTTACAGATGGCTACACTCAGGCACAGTGTATCTCTACACTCAAAACAAAACGTGTAGTTAAGTCAGGTTAAATATGAACCTGTGATCTGGGTGATGACTGATCAAATTAACAACTGGAGTTAAACCTGAAGAGAAGCCTGAAATGAAGCACAAGCTCCTAGTCTCAATTCTCTCTCATTAGCTATCCCAGGTTATCTTGCTTAAAATAAGGTGGCTTTCTTTCCCCCCCCGAGTACCAAAAGTACCTAAGGAAAAGCCAAGTGACCGTGCTTAAAGTGCGTGCCAGAACAGGATGTGAGGATTCAGACTTCGCTTGACCCAAGCTCCTGTGCTCCCATGAGCACGCTTACAGCAAAATTTGGGTAGCAGTGTGGCCCTGCTTGTCTTTTTAAACCCAATATGATCGATATGACTCGAGTGCAACCAAGCCATTGACTAATTAAATCACATGAAGGAACATGTGATGGTGGAAACTACATGTTCTGAATTTTTTCAGAGATGTGGGCTGTACACCTAGGTAGGATTCAAGTGATCTGAATCTTGCCCATAGCACCTCATGCGTTGCTGTTGAGACTGATTTGCACTGGAGCAGCCCCTGGCTTTTCTGAAGTACCCTTTTAAAAGGCTTAATCTGTTCCAAGAGTGGACATCAGTCTTAATCTGGGACTGTGATGGACTTTTTTGTGGTTGGGCTTTTTTGGATCTCGCAGAGGGCTCAGACACCTTCTGTATCATGCAGTGTTGCAAAAGGTCACGCATTTCATACTTTTCTCCACTGCAATCACAGAGCTGCTGCAGGGTGTTGCCAAAGTTCAAAGCTATGAGGGTGCAGAGAGTCACTGCCTGTCCACGCGTGTTGCTTCTTGATGAGCGGTCTTTGGTAAATTTACACTGTGCCTCTCAGTAAAAATTAACAGAGTCATCTTGCTATGAATAAAGCAAGACCATAGACATCAGGGATATTATTTTGTGAGAGGATGCTATTGATATGAAGAAAAATAACCTAAAAACCAAAAAACCTAGGAGCTAAAATTTGGTAGTTTATCGTGTCCTAGGGTTTTTATTTTAACTTTCTTTTCTAATTGAAAAAGTGAAATTGATTGAAGCATTTGAGCCCTGATTTAGCTTTTAAAAAAAGAAGCAAAAGCTAAAAATGGCTCAGCAAAGCAACTGAAATGCTATCACAAGCTAGTGAGATCGATAAGCTAGAAAAAATGAAGAAGAAAGTTTCTGAGTGACAGGGTAAAAATGGGAAATTTAAATGCATCTGTATTGTTGCATTTTGCTCTATTGTGCATTGCATAAAATACACTTTGGCAGTGAGTGTCCGTGCAATCCAGAACGTGATTTATTAGTAACACTGAATTTGTGTTCCTGTTCCAAACTGTAAACTACATTTATAGCAATATTTCTGTATTAAGGTGTTAATGCTAGAAGTGCTACCTAAGCTTAACTTTACCAATATAACTCAAAATGTAGTTCATGGTGCTATAAATAGTAACATTGATATTGACACTTACAGCAGCATATAACTCCCTGGAAAGCTGTTTCTGATGCTAAATGAAAATGCAGGGAGCTGACAGTGTATTTATACATACCAGGGATTACAAATAATACTTTATAGTTCTCATTGTTGAGGTTCCCTTGTGCTAAAGAGTATTTAAATATTTAGTAGCTTTGCCAAATATTCCAATTTGAAAACTGATGTTTGCAGTATTAGTAGATACATGTTAGTATTATTTATAATAATGCTAACCCTATGCATAAACATATTAAACGGTAAGCATAATGCCTGTTATCTGTTGTTGGGGACTGATCATTTGTGATGGTCTTTGACTTTGTTCCTTGCCCATTTTTTCAGACTCTTCTGGATTCTTGATGAAAGCTATTCAAGATACAGTGTAATATGAAATCTTTTTCTAGATATGGTCTTTCAGGACTTAGGAAAAAACATATCTCCTGTTGAATTATATCTGTTCTTTTTTTTCCTCATTCAAATTTGTATAGAAGTCTTATCACATCTGAGAAACATCTGGGAATAACAATCAGGACTTGACTTCCCAAACCCTCCTTTCAGTTGAAGGATCTGTGGTAGGGAGGCACATTATAGCTTCATGTCTCCTCCTGCAAGACAGATGACAATCTGTTATACGTGTAACTTTCTCTACATTGCTCAAAGAAAAGAGGAGCAAGGGGGTGATTGTCAGTTCACCAAAACCTGATTTTTTACTAGTCTGAAAGTACTAACAAAGTTAATCCAAATTTTCCATACTTTTAATTTAGAAGAACATCTGGCAGGTTAGATCTTTTTAAAAGTTTGTGATTGACTGTCACCTCATTTTAGGCAGTAGCTGAAACCATGCTACTCAGGACATCATGACCATGATGTCCATGCACTCAGGACATCAGAAACACAGATCCTATTCCTTTTTCCTTCTTAGGGATCTTGATCTTGATTCTCAAGAGACGGCCCTACACACTGTGTGTCTGAAAAGGAAAATTTCTAAGGGTTGTGTGTAACAATCTGTCCAACATGCAACTTCTAAAAAAATTATCTAGTGAACTGCAAAATGGATTATCTCACAGCCTTTCACGTTAACATTTTTACTCGCAGCTTGTGGCACAAAAGGGTTTATGTAATTTTTGGCTATATTACATATGCTGTATATGGCAAGGATGATGTTTTGTGGTTTAGAGTTCCAGGTTTTATTCTAAGCACTCTTAGAGAATCACTGTTCAAGTATGGACAATTTTATTTCCTGCCTTATTTTCCTAATTTCTAAATTAAATATGATTGCTTCCTCTAATGATTCCTTACATAAACATTGTATATTTTGGATGACGGTGGGCCTCATGAGAGCTGCTCAAAAGTATAAATATTTTATCTAAGGCGGATGTGTCTATTATGTGTATATGATGTGAATGTGCGCACATGTGTATGTTTTGTATTAGAAGCATGCATGTATTATCGGTTTATCTGGATTTTTGATGCATGAATACTATGGTAGAAGAGTACCAAATGAAACACTTGGATAATTACTATCATGCCATAGTATTCCCTTTTAAAGGGGTATTCTGTCCTCTTTAACTGAAGTTGGAGCTATTCACTTACGTGAGCCGAATTATACCCTCGTAGACTATTTAGTAGTCGTGTCAAACTGGCTTTATGATTTTCTTAAACAAGTTTTGGTCCTTAGCGTATTTATTCACTGTAGATGAGTTAGAATTGAAGAATCTGCATATCCCATGTTGACCTGAGAGGTGTAGGCCCCTCTGAGATTAAGAAAGGTGAGAGAATCCCCTCTCTGTAGACCTCCTTAAGTTCTTGCACTTGACTTTTAAGCTCTTCTGTTTCTGTCAGAGCATGTTTTTAGCTGGGGAATGGTGGGGATGATTCGGAGGGGATGCTGCATGTGAGCAGGATGGTGAAGGTGAACACGAGTGACCCAGCACAAAGATCAGGACATAGCTGTGAAGTCAGGGCTAGGAGCACATGTGGGTTTTTTTCAGTGCTGTGGTTGTGCCCAAATCCCAAAAGTCTCACTGACTCCTAACTAGTTCATTTTCTCATTCTTCTCTCTTTTGCCAAAACTTTTAAAACTTTTTGCATTTTTTTTTCTTTTTAAGAAGTTTTAAAGGAGTAGTAAATAACTGTTCAGTTTTATCAAGCCCGATTCCTTGCAATACACCTATTAGGAGATTGGTGGCTGCGATTGTAAAGAGATGTTAGGGCAAATGTTCCCTTTGCAGTCCAAGTGAAAATGACAGTGGAGAGGTCGGTTCTCATGGTTTTTCATGGTTTCTAGCTGTTGATATCTGTGATTCCAATTCAGTGCTTTATATTCTGAAACTAACTTCTCACTTTGGTCTACCAGAGCTCATGTTTGATGCCTCTTGCCTAATGTAAATTATGGCCTTCTCAAGCTTTTCCCCAAGAAGGTGACTATAGGTTGGGAGATTTTTGTCTATTTTGGACACCAGTCAGTATCCTTTATGCTTTGTTGGAACAGTATGTTACAATAAATGGAAAGATAGCCTGTAGTTTTGTAGCTTTGTGCCTTTATCTGTACAGGAAATAACAGATTAGTGTATTAAAACACACTCTGAGAATGCACACTGGTTTTAGAGTACTGCACTTCTGCTTCACATTTCATTTAAAATACCTTTTCAAACCGTTGCATACTGTATTCATGAAACATTCTAGCAAATACTCTCACAACAAGACCAAGATATTTCAGAAAGGTTAGGACTATGCTTTTCAGATTATCCAGGGTTTATTTATTATTAATTTTTTTCTTTGTTCTGTATTCCCCAGTTTAATTAGATGCCTTCTCTTCCTTTTCCCTCAGGATCCTTTACTTCCTTTCTGTAGCAATTTGTGATTTACTGGCTAATTTGAACTCTCGTTTCTTTACAGTTAAAAAAAGCCAATGTATATTCAGATTTGTGACTGTGTGATTAGTATATGGGAGATAAGGTGGCAACATCAAACTAAGATAGCGGGAGAAAAAGACCAGTCCCAGTATATATGGCAACTGTATCATAGGTCGGTCTGTTATTTGTTCATCTGAATAACGGACAAATGGCAAAACTCCCATTGATTTCAGTGGGAGCAGAAGTTAACGTGAAATGAGCAGCTTCCCTACATGTCTAATATTCTGAGGACTCAGGTGTTAATTTGAGAAGGAAGATCAACACAGATGGGAAAAGTTACAGCTTGTGGAAGAATAGCTGGTTGAAATGCAGATCCACACAGTAAGGGCCTAATCTGCTTGATGCCACATACCGACTTCAATAAAAGTCAGGGCCCTTGCAGGAATCCAAGCTAAATGATAGTAAGAAATCTATATAGAGGCTAGACAAAGCCCCTCACTGGTGTGAAATCGTGTGTATATATACCCTTCCACATACAGATTTGTACATATGTTTCCTTAGAATAAAATGTTAATAAAAGGAAAATGGCATCCAGGAAGACAAAGCATCCAAGGCAACCCATCTGCACTCTTGTCATATGATAGACTTGGACAAACCTAAAGCTGCCAATACAACTGCTCAAGAAGTATGCCAAGGGAGCAGATGCTGCCTCTGCAAGGATATTTTCCAGAGTTTGGCATTCAGGATCTTGCGATTACTATCCAGAGAGGAAGAGGTGAGGAAGAGAAGTGGAATGATGTTGCCTTGGCACCTCCCAGTGTCAGCTTGCCTTTCACATTTACTTGAGTTGGGTGTTTTCAATTCTTGCTTCTTCAGCCTAAGAGAGGCATCTGGTGTGGAAGTTAAAAAGGAAAACAGCTATGTATGAAAGTAGAACACTGTGAAACTTGATGCTGCCTTTAAAATATTTATTCAAGGACAAATTCGTGAATGTATTTAGACTTACGATGCATAATCATGTTTGGGTTAGCAGGAGGCCCACAGAGGTCCTGGATAAATCTGAGATCAGAAGCCAGCGGGGTCTTTGTGAACTCAAGTGGTTGGAATAGAAGATTGTTGTGATTTTGAGAGAGCAGCCTGAAAGCGATGCCTTTTGGGGAAGAGCAGGACCTGTAGCACCTTTGTTCATCCACAAGGCTGGGGCATCCGAGCACTGCATGGACGCTGGGTGAGCCAGGGCTAGCATGGTGGGTTCAATGCACGTCTGAGAAACAAGGCACTGCTTTTGTGCAAACGCCTGCACGCCAGCAAGACCAGGCCATCGCAGTGAGCCGTCGCAGCACAGGCAAAGGCTGCTGTGGGACACGGTGTGAGAAGCGGGGAGAAATGGGGGCTGCCGTTAGCACCACCCACAACCAAATACAGATCTTTTCTTAAAAAACACCAAACCACCCTCTATAGAATTGTTTAAATGTTCTCATTGTTTTCATTCCCTCTATATCACTAGTTGTAAAGGGGTAACGTGGCAGCCAGCAGGCCTGTATTCAGGCGCTCGGCTTTTCTTGCAACCTTCGGCATCCATGTTGTTATGCCTGACACTAGGCCCTATTTGCTACAACGTCCCGTCTCCGGGCTACTCTGAGAAAACACAACACATCCAGCCAGCAACAGTCTCTGTTTCCAAAAGTTTGTAGTTTCTGCCAGGCTTGTGCTGATAAATAATGTTCCAGTGATTTCTTTAACATGAGAAAATACTCCTTGAGGCCTTGCTCGGAGTTCTTATCAAACTTCTGTGGCTGTTGGACTAAGTAAGCTTTTAATCAAGCCCTACCAGCACAGGAACTAGTAAGTGATGACCTTTATTTTTTTGGGGGGTTGGAAGAGGGGGAAAAGGAGGCAGGCCAAAACCCGATTCCCGAGGCTCATCCCCGCTGAGCCGTGCCCGCCCTGCGCTCTCCCCGCGCCGCGGAGAGCACCTGAACCTTCGCTCCCAGCCCCGAGGAGGAGGAGGAGAGGGGCAAGTGAGGGAGGCTCGGCCGAGCCTCCC
>NW_010522567.1:81858-91003 GCF_000687285.1 Phaethon lepturus
GCCCCAGCGTCAGGAGGAGGGCCGTGCCTTTCCTGCCCCGCCGTGCTCACGCGCAAGCGAGCTCGGTGTTTTCGTAACGCGGCGCTTGCCCTTTCCTGCTGCTGGCCGCCACAAAAGGTCACCCGGAATGATCTAAATGCATCGTTTCCCTGGTGTGAAGGATGCAGTAGGGAACCTTTGAATGAAGGCAGTGCTTTTTTTTTTTTTTTTTTCTTGCGAGCGTTGCCTTTGCTGTTACAGTCCCTGCAGACGAGTCACTGTCACCGGGCTCGCAGTCAGCACCAGGCTGCTTTCTCTCTGTGCCGCAGCCTGCAGGGCGGCCGGGACCCATGCTCACAGCCCTGCAGCCACTCTCTCGGCTGTGAACTCTCTGTCTGACCAGGTGCCGACCCAAGGACCGAGCCCGTGGTCTCCTTTGGCTCTACGCACCCCCGGAGCCTCACAGAAACCCCAACCGGCTGGCCGTCAGGGAGGAGGTTTTATACTGGTTTTGGCAGCATTCGTTTGACTGGGGGTTAGCGGTGTCCTAAGCAGAAAACCATAGCGCATGAATCTCATTTGCTAGGATTGAAATATGGCAGCCAGGGCAGATCATCCTGTCTCGCTGTTTTTATGTGTCCCTGAGTCTAAAGTCATTTTTAAAACGTGAGTGATGCAATTTCTTGCATCTTTCATTTAATATGCTGCTTGGTAAACAGTGTTTTAGATTAGTATATTTGTAATTTAAATGAAGACAATACATCAAGTCAAGTCAGAAAAGAAGGAAGAAGTTTAAGGAATGATTGATGCCTCTTTCAGCATTATGCCTCTTCAAAAAGAAGGAAAAAAGCATAAGGAGAGGGAAGAGGTGGGATTATTGAGGATCTACTGGGGTAAGGGAGAAAGGGAGAAACTATTGTTCATGGGCAGAAACACACTATTTTTAAAACCACAGTCAGCTCTGATAGCTGAATCTGTTTTCTTCAAGCGCACTAATAAATTCTGCCTAATTCATTTTTTATTCTCACTGGGGGTCTGCTTGCAGATTTGCCTCAACAAAGGAAGCATCATGTTACTTCTTTTAAATAATTGATGGCTCTTGGTCCAAGCCAGCTTGAAGGAAATTCAAAAATAGGTACTGATTGAGTAAATACCCCACCTCCCCCCCTGCTCCCACCCCCCATCCCTTATTTATTTTTTGCAGCCTGGGTGACTGGCAGTTGCCGATGATGTCATTGAAGCTTTGGGTACACCCAGCACTTAGCAGCTCTGATTTCATTTATGTATTTATTTATATTTAAGAAAAAGAGAAGCTGTTAATTGTAAACTGTCTGATGGAGCTAAGAGCTCTTAATAAATCATCAGCAGTCTTGCGCCGTAACAACCAGGGTTGGACCTTAACAGGCTGCGGTTGGAACGGGTACCAAGAAAGGCATTAGGGAGACTCGCATATATACGCGCTCCTCTTCACTGGGGGATGTGGTCTTCCCAGGGTACCTGTGGATCAGTGGTTCCCATCGTGTTGGTTGTTTGCAGGCTTTGTCATGCTGCCTCTGACAGCAGCATTGTTTCCATGGAATAAGTCATTTCACTGGACAGCACGGATTTACCAAAGCTCTGTGATGTAATTTTTAGACTCACCCTTTACAATTTGCCAGCTAAATTATTCAAAACCAGAGTGGTCTCAATTAACAACAACAAAACCCAGCAATAATATTTTGATGTTTTTTTCCTTTTTCTAGCTAGCTTTGGAAGGGCAGCATGGTCTTTCTCTGCTGTCTTTACAGCAAATGTTGCCAGAGTAAGAGCATTTTTGATGTAAAATACTGCATAGGAGAACATAGCGGAGGAGTTTGTGTCTAGTGAGTTTTGCATTCATACTCTGGATTTGTAGTCCGCCTGACTCCATGCCTCCCCAGTTTTGATGGCAGCAAGCTAAAGGAAAGTTAGTGGAAGGTGGTTTCTGTGTGAAATTGTTATCCCTCTCGGGTGTTCTTTGTAAGATATATTGAAGTTTTGTAGTGTCACTTACGCAATGTTGCAGAAGTGATGCTCAACTATAAAAGGCGCTGATGTCTGTAGAAAAAAAAAAGGGAACTTTTCTTTTTCCAAATAGGCAAGTCCTACAGTTTATCTTGATAAAACGTTTTAATGCATGAAATCAGCACTCACCTAGTAAATAACATAAGGTCTTCTTGACCTTGCAGAATTACGTGGGCACGCATGCCATTCAGCTGAACTACTCTAGTGTCCAATACCTTGGAGAAATTGTCAAGTATTTCCTCTGATGCCATGCTTGTGTCACCCACGCTCGCTCGGTGTTCCTCGCTGCCTGCTAACGGCGCTCAGGCCACGGAGCAGTTTGAGTGCCGGCAGCCATCACAGGATCAGGCAAGGCCTTTCCAGCTGGGAGCGCAGAGCACCATCAGGGGCATGTCCACATGAGTAGGTGCAGATGGACCGGAGCGGACTGAACGTGGTTTGGCTCTGGTCTGGAAGCTATGGAGCTATTTAATGCGATGCTGTCATCAGGCTAATACTCTTATTGTGTATTATTAGTAGCATTAGATCTAGAAGTGCCAGTAGGAAGATTGATCTGTCAAGAGTATGCCATATATTTTGCATATTTATTGTCCTCCTTTCCCTCCCGTGAAGTGAGTATCGTCTCCAGTAAAGTAAGCATTGTAATGGCAGATAATCTGATTTACAAAGAAAGCTTTCTTTGAGAAATGGAGCGATGGAGCCAGTTCTGTGTATTTCTCCTCTTCCTCTCCAAGAAATGGACCTCTAGGGTCTGTATTAAGGAAACTGTAGCATTTAGGGGGAAAACATGGGGACATGAATTCATTGTTTCAGAGGCATTACAATCTAGGCAGCACGAGGACAATGCAAGAGTAAAACTTGAAACAATAATACCAAAAAATGCCTGCCAAAGCGAGGCATGCAGTTGCATATTTGGATGTCTACAGTGTCTTGTAGTCTGAGTAGTTCCTCAGAACAATGTGTTGCACACTGGTGCACAACATGTTAGAGGTTTTTCAAGTGATTGTGAAGGCATATGCATTTTTATGCAAGTGACTGTGGTATTTGAAAACTTCTCTTCTGTGTGGTGCAAAGTTTGCAAGCGGAATTTAGAGATTGTTCAAATTGTCTCTTTATCTGCCAAAAGAACAGGTAAAAAATTAATTTGATGATGGGAAAAGCTTAAAATCATCACACTAGCTAACTGCATGTTAATACAGTCTTTTACCATAGAACGAAATCAAAGACTTGCTGAAGGCATAGCATACTAAGTTATATCTATTAGTGTGTGCTTACCTCTGTTGCCTGGGAGCTTTTATGACCAGGAAAATTGACCTCACTTTTTTTTGGGGGGGGTGGGATGGTGGGTTGGATCCTGACTCACATCACATACATGTATAAAGTTGGCAATTTACTGATTTATCAATGAAAAAACCACTTAGTTGGAAAAAGGGGGAAAACCTTGCAATAACATCATTGGACTTTGAAGTATAAGCTGCATCAGACAATATGAGTATGTTATTGGGTGTAACAGGGACCCTTCTGTCCATGAACGTAATGCCATGTAACAAATACCAAAAAAGTAAAACCAGTTTCTCTGATGGCTGGACTCTCCGGTTATAAAACGCTATTGCAAGCATTTTGTTTAGGAAGTGAAGCTAAAAGCCTCTCAAGGGTACATAGAAGATGCTGATCCTGAATGTATAAATGGACACATTTTAATCCTTAAGTTATTAATTATTACTCATGATTAATTGTAATTATTTTATTACTACTCGAAACCCTTGGGTCAAATTGCACCTGAAGGCGACAAGAAATTTGCTGAAGAATCTCTTGATTTGGTATGTTATCTTTATTATATTGAATATTGGACATTATCAGTTGCACTAAAGAGACCAACTGCTATCATGCCATCAAATTACAGGATATATTTGGGTTGCAGGCGTAACTCCATTTCTTTCAGTGTCATCAGATATAACTGTAAATTTAATGCACAAAGGGAAGGGGAAATAATCCCTTCACCCACGAAGACGTAAATTAAATGTTACCCCACGCTAGAAAATGTAACCCTAAATGACCCTTACGTACAGGAAAGTCCAGTGCATACATTCAGTACATAGGCTCTATTCAAGGGGATGGCAAGTACTTTCAGATTAGTCTGTTTTATTGAGGATTTTCCAGTGGAAAAAGCTTGGCACGCCCTCCCTCTGGCCAGCCCTACCTTCCAACTGCCTGTCTCTCCTCAAGTAACCAGAAGAATCTTTTTCTTCTGAACATATAGCTTGTAATATACATAAAAGCAGAGTTTGCTTTGATCCTGACAGTGAAACGTTTATTTTTAAACTCAGGCTGGGCTGTTGTCCAGCAATGCTCTTTCCTTTGCATCATGCCCTGGGTTTCAGCTCCGCAGCCCGCCTGGGTGCAGCCGGACCTGCTGCAGGAGGGACCTGGCTTGATGTGTCCTGCTGTGCTCCCTCACTCTCCCCCCATTCCTCCTTCTCCTCTGGTTTTGAAATTCAAATTGAATGCAATTTTCAGCTCATTTGAGCCAGAATATACTCTTGCTGAGCTTCAGTGGCTCTTAAATTCAAACTCGCAGGAGAAAACAGATATCATCTGTCACCGAGGGTGGGAAAGGGTGTCCTTCCCACATCTTATTCATGGGAGGCAGGGCTGCACTGACTAATTCCAGTCTTTCTGACTAATCACTCGCTGGCAAACTAATCAGCTAATCGATGTGACTGGTTTCCTGTAGTTTCTTCTGTTTTTGCAGTTTGTTTTTTTTTAATTTCTCCAGCCTATTTAGTATTTCTATTTAACGTCCTAGAAGTGCCCTACCTGGAACGCCTGTGTTCACATTTGACTGTACCTGCTTGTGTCTGGTCTCATTGTCTCCATCACAGACTATTCCCTTTAATGCACTACGGATGGAAATGCCCAAAATTGGATAGTTGGCAGAGGAGAGGCGAGGGGAGAGAGATTGTCAAAGGAAGCTTAAAAAACGGAAGGGGACAAAGGGAGAAAATGTGTTAAATGCATCAATTACATCAGCAAGTTTAGGACTGTGTACATCTATGGGGTACATACCGTAGCTAATTACTATATAAAACCTGTTTCATGTTAACACATGTGCCAATATCTCATGAGCCACCTCATGGGAGATCGGAGTCCTGCTTAAAAGTAAAGAAGAAATACAACTCCCGATTTTGCCTTACTGCTTTTTTTTTTAATATTATTTTTGAAACATAAAATGACTTGCAGAGAAGACCAGCTCCTGTTTTTATTGCACTCCTTTACAAACCCCTCTTTCTTTTGGTGAAAATATCATTGGTTTGGAGATCGGCAAACTGCCTTGAAAAGGAAATGTTGCAAGAAACAGCAATTTGGTAGGTGTAAGGGCAAAACTAAAGTACAATCTGTGCTGGTAGAGAAAATAGGTTACTTAATCTAACAGCATGATAGCATTTTAATGCTGCTCTGAGCAACATCAGCTTGTTACTGGCAAAAATCCACAACCTGAATTTTTGTTGTAGCAAAATCTACATGCTACAGCTAAAAGGATGTCAGAAATAGACGGGACACCTGCAAATGGTGACAGCATATTAAAGTCAGACTGGAAATAGTATCAAACACCATGCTGGTCCCTCAATTGTTTTATATGCTGTAGAGCCTTGATAAATTACTAAACCTGGCTTAGAGTGGGAAACCTAGTATTCTGCAGCTTTTTTGGTGCCTGTTCTTTGTTCATCATGCTGGACAAGGCTTTGTGTACAATTAGGGGTCAATCCTGTAAGCAGTTTTGTAGTTGATATGCTAATGTCACCCAGGGAAAACAAACTGTAATTCCATTGCTACTTTATCAGATGCTTGAAGATTTTTTCTGCTAGTGTTCCTTCCTTCCGTCTGATGGCACATTAGTCAGCAAAATGAAAGTGCTTAATAACCTTGTACAAATAAACTGAAATTAAACTTTGTGACAACATTCAGTTTTCTCTTTGGGCAACTTAGATATTTCCTGTTTAATGTGTCGCAACCCATGAAAAAATACATTTTTGAAGTGGGCCGAGTCAAAGCAAGGATGCTGGCCTGTGCAGTCAGCTGGCCGATTCGCAACAGCCAGGGACAGATGCCGTGCGCAGAAGCCAGCGCACTGTTATCACAGAACTTGCGGCGTTTATATTAGAGAGTCACTGGCCAAAGGCAGGGATGAGAAGAGAGAGCACGTGTTAGGAGTAGCCCAAGCTCACCTTTGGGACTGGGCCCCTTCACAACACAGCGTTTAGGGACCTGTGTCTGGATCACCATGGGTGACGGGCACGCAGCTGCCGGGGTGGCAGGAATTGATTTCCAGTGGTCTTTATGGTCATAAATGTTAGCCCTGAAGCATTTACAGTTTCTGAAGCAGGGGATTTTGGAGTCTTTTTTAATTAGGCAGTTAAATTCAGGTTAAGCCCTGTTTTAGGCACCACAGTGCCTCTCTGAATCTTCCCCTTTGTCTCCAGCGGCTCTATTAGATGTTGACACCAACTTACAAAGCTGGTACTACAAGTCCTTAGAAAGAAATCTGATATTCCTGTGGAAGTTATGATGATGTATGTAAATCAGCTGCCATATCCACACTGTCACCTCTTCGGCTGAAAAAGAAGGGCAAATCATTTCGTTGGTAGCTGCTGAAACCGTCAGCTGCACTGTCATTAATACTCTACCCTCTTTCCTGGAAACTCAATATGTCAGCTACCTGATGTACCCTTCCTCGTCCAAGAATACATCTCTCCATTCCTTCAAATTCTTCTTGAGCTGGGACCTCCCATCTGTCAGTGTATTGTTCTTCTTCTGGCCCATTAGTTTTTCCTCCCATTCTTTTTTCGTAGCCTCATGTGTTTTTTTATAGAGTTTTATCATGTGCTAATGACCAGAGTAAAGCGATGCGTCCGACTTCTGTTACGCCTTTTTCTTTCCTCCTCTTTCTTGTGGGGAGAACAGTGGGGGTTAAAGCATTAGGGTTTGAATTTTTTTGTATTGCTGTGATATATATACACATACACCGTCATGACCCCGGTCATCTTCTCCCTCTAAGACATCCCCTGGACTACCCTGTTTGGACTTTGGTGCTGGATCTGTTCCTCAGGGAGCTGCCCAGGTTTCTTTCACCGCTCTCTGGGAAAAGACTCTCCATGTGGTGTCACTTCACTGAAGCAGGTCTTGCTGGTTTGTCTCCCTAAGATACCATCGCTGAACTTTCTTGTTTGTCACCCCCTACTCCGTCTAGCAGCTTAACCCTGACAGTCCCAGAGATCTTCTGTCATCAGTCCCCTCATCTGTAATTTATCCTTCAGGGGCCACACGGCAACTGAAGCACTTGCACACAAACTTCATGCTGGGATTTGTACAATAAAAAGCATTTTGCTTCACAGCGGCACAAGAGCCATAGAAATCCAGGTGAAATAAGAAGTGCCTGTCTCCTTGCTTTGGTGGATCACCTGGGTCATGCCCCTCTCTGGCACTTACCCTCCTTACAGGCCACAGCTGTCTGTCTTGATTTGTGTTTGGCCCATATGAGAAGCCTCCCTTCACAGAAGGAAGCAAAACTCCGGCTGATGTCAATGGACATTGGCATCAATGGGATTTTTACTTAAAATAAGTCTCTGCAACTCACCTTTTTGTTGTAGCAGATATTCCCGTACAACTATCATATTACTAAAAAGTAGCAGCTGCGCCTGTAAGTTTTCCATATGTGAGTAGACTCTTGTGTACCTGAGGAATCCTATTAAAAACAGAGATTTCCAAATGAGGAAGAAATTACTGGACTGCAAATCAAAAAGCTCCTCAAACTGTTGTCCTATCCTATAATAAAAACATCGGTGTTTCTATGTGAGTTTTGTGTATGTAGGTATGTATCCATAGAGAAGGACATACGGTTCATGATGTCTCCTAAATAGCAGATTACTCGTTACTATTTAGAGATCACTGGGTGACCTGCAATTCCTACTTGATTATAACATGCTCAATAGAGATCACAGTTTCAAATTAATAAATAACTGGCAACTAAACTGGTATTGAACCTGTAATCAGGTTTTTGCATTTTAATTTCATACCTACTTTTAATATTACATATGTTAATTCTTCTGATTGGTGATTATTCTTCTTTATCATTCTTTCTATATCTTTTGTCTGTTTATTTCTTTACTAAATCTCTGAAAGCACTGTATTGTAGGATCTGAACTATTTGAAATTATCTTTAAAACTGCTCTTGACTACAACAGGATCAGTGATCGTGTTAGCAAGCCTGAGAAAGTGGTCTTACAGCACACGCAGCGTCTGACTCCTAAATAACGGACCTCGTCAAGTCAACTATTTCCCCGAGTCATGTTTTGTTCCGTCCTGGCACAAACCAGACTGGGACAACAAATGGTATCATCAAAGAGGCACGGCATTAGCCCTGCGTATATTTTCACTGGCCTTTGCATTGCCATGGCAGCAATACTTTTAATTATGGAGAGCCAAAACGATAAACTTGTATATCAGATGGGGCTCGGTGTTCCCTGTGGACAAAACTCTGATTAGGCATCGGGGAAGAGCTTTGTATCTCGGTTTCCCTCCCAGGCTGGGCTGTATTCTCTGCTCTAGCAGACAGCGGAGTGGACCTGGAGGGGCTACAGCCGGCTGGGGGGCTGCTGGGGAGGGCCCGGCGGGAGAGGGGCTGACCCCCTGCCTCAGGGGCAGCCGGGCAGCGGGGTGCTTCATGTGTTTAAGAGCAGTCCTCTCACTAAAGGACCGCTCTCGGCTTCCCTTTAAACCGCTGGAGATCTGCATATCTGGAAGAGCCTGGTGTGAAGTGATGTCTAATAATCGGCCTTGACAATGTTCAAGATTGTGCTTGGGGGACAAACAAGCAGCTCCACTTCAGCAGCAGACATGAAAATTTGCAAAGCAGATCCACATCCAGCTGTGACGTGGGAAGCAAATATGTTTGCGTGGTAGGATGCAGATCGAGTGGCTTTCTTCACAGTATCAAGGCTGTTGTTTAAATCACTTTTCAAAGACGGGACATGTGAGGGCAGGGACCAAAAATGTGTGCATTACTCAGGGAACTCATACTGAGAAAGAAAAAAAATTGGTTGATATAAAGAAGTGTCTTTTTATA
>NW_010522568.1:0-221 GCF_000687285.1 Phaethon lepturus
ATGGGAGGAGGATACAGTGGTGGCAGTGGGGGATCAGGCCAGAAGATCATTATTGGCTCAGGCAGTGGAGGAGGTGGCTCATCAGGTTGCTGCAGTGGGGGATCTAGTGGTGGGTCTTCAGGAGCAAAGATCATAATTGCAGGTGGAGGTAGCGGGGAGTCGTCTGGATGCTGCAGTGGAGGATCCAGCTATGGCATGGGAGGAGGATCCAGTGGAGGTCC
>NW_010522568.1:1048-4653 GCF_000687285.1 Phaethon lepturus
ACACAATCAGCATGGGCCCCGGAGGGGGCAGGGGAGGGTCCTGCCAGTCCGCGCAGCAGAAATGCCCCATTGTCATCCCCAACATTGAGTCCCATCAGACCAAGATGGCCTGCCACTGGCCCCCCACCCACCAGAAGTAACAGCCACACATGGCTCTGGTTCTCATCAGGAGCAGCCCTACCTCTGTCTTCCATTTGCCTGTTTCTTCCCAGCAAGTCCTCTTCCCTTCTCTTCCTTTGATGCTTCATCCCTGTACCATCACCTCCCAGATAACTCTTCTCACCTACCTATGGGTATGGAAATAAAAATTACTGTGTACAGAGAGAACTGGTTTTGCAAGGTTGCTTTTATCCTTTGTCAATCCCCTCTTTACTTTCAAAAAGTGAATAATACATCAAATACAGTCAGCTGTGAAATATTCCTCAGCCTGCAGTGCTGGAGCAGATGGGTGTTAACAGATCTTGCTTGAGAGAGACCTTGTTGCCCAATCAGATGATCTGCGCCGCTTTTGCAAATCATGTTCACCAAGGCTGCAACCTCAGTCTGGGGAGTAGCTCCACATCGGTTTCCCCTTCCCAGAGAAGGACACAGATGACAATCTCTGGGTTTCACTGCAGGGATTTCCAGTGCAGACAGCAGCATCCTTTGGAAATACAGTTGGGTTTTTATGTACTGCATTTCTCCACACTTATCACAGGAAAACCATTAATTATGGTCGGAAATATTCAGCAGCATTTGTACTGAAGTCAGCAGCAAGTCCTCTTCAGGACAGGCATGATTACAGTCTTGTGCTCAGTAAATTTTAAGCTAGGAGGCTTTTTTGTCCATCACACACACACAACTGGTAGGCAGGAAACAAAATGAGGAATAAAAGGGATGACCAGCCATACAAACTCTTGAGGGGTCATAACTGACCAGCTTCTGCCTTTTGCAGACAAATTGGAGAGTTCCTCTTACACCAGCAGTATCTTCATCATGTCCCATGCTAGCAACAGTAGCATCGCTGTCCATGAAGGAAGCTGCTGGGAAAAATGATTGTTGGGTCTGGACAAGGTTTTTCTCTCTCTCATAACCACGCGCACCAAGGCACCATCCACTGACGTGTTGGCAGGGATGAGACTGAAAGATAACGTGACCTGCCAGCCCATCCTGAGGGTGACTGGACTGCAGGGCAGAAAAGGGCTCAGACAGCATCAGAAAACAGGCAGCAGGGCCCAAATTTGGGGCAGCCTCCACTGTGAAGCCTTTTGCATCCACCTTTGCCTTTACCCAACATAGGTATTAAAGCTGATCTTTAACCTGGGGAGTGGCTGTGGGGGGGTGTGCATGCGTGTGTGGCAATGACGACCCCCCCAGCAGTTGTGCTTGCAGCCATGCTCTTCCTCCACGTGTGGCAAGTACCACCCATGTGCATGTGCTACGGGTTCAGTGTTTCCAGTCCCTGCAGGGTCCATCCTTCGGGTCTCCACACACCAGTGCTTGCAGGAACACTTTTCACCACCCCTGCCGAAAGCCTCCACAGCCTTCCCTTGCACCCTGAGCCCTGATGAGCTGCAAATCCTAGGTGCCCCTTTGTGCAAGTCCCTACAGGTTAAATGCATGGAAGGGATCAAGATGTTGTGATGCTCAGTAGCACAACACCCACACTTCACGGGTGAGAGCCAGAATTGCAGTGAGACCTTAGATTTCCCTTTGGTGATGAGAGCGGAGCTTAGGCCACTGGAGGGAGTCCAAAGCAAAATGAAGGAAGCCCCTTGCACCCACGTTCCTGGTGCTGATGGTCCTGTCCCCATACCAATGGAGTTGCGTGCGTGCTCAAAATTGTATTCATGGTGACAGGGCTGGGCAACCTGCTGCTGCTGTCATGCATCCTCTCAGCTAAAACCCCCCAATTATGCTTTCCTCTACTCAACCTCCCATGAGGGTGGATGCTGTTGTCAGCCTCCAAGCATGCATGACGCAGTGACAGGATGAAGCTGCTGCAAAACACAGCAGCCAGTGCTGCGATAACTGTGCTGACAATTGTCATTCCCCAGCAAGCAAAATACCCAGCTGTCTCCCCAGCCTCAGGTGTGGATGGGCTGGCCAGTGAAACAGGACCCTCAGAAAATGGGTCCTGCTGAGACAGAGGAAATGTTTAATGTCCTTGAGTTCAAGGGCAAGGTCTTGATGGCCTTCAAGTGCACCTTTGCAAACAAAAAGTTTTCAAGACTTTCCCCACTCCAGGTGTGTGATCAGGACCCACAGGAAGCTGGAGCTGAACACAGACCTCTCTGCTTGATCCAACAGCAGCGTCCACCTTGGGGTCCCAAAAGGGTGAGGGAAAATGGCCCCCACATTTCTGTCACCCTCATGGAGCCCTCTGAAATGGATCTGGGCTGAGGTTCTCCAAAAGCAGTGCACTGCCCCGTCAGAGGTGGTACCTCTGGCCTGTTGAGCGCATGATTGCATTTCCCAACGGGCTGGACATACTCCTGCTCTCCATCCAGCTCCCCATCTCACCAGTCCTTGAGGAAACCCTCTTTCCCAAAAATTCCCTGGACTCCAGCATATGCTTTACCCTTGTCCTTCCATCGCGCTCTAGCCCTAACTCACTCCAGCCTCCATCCCTCAGGATCTGCTCTGTCTCCAACTCTCTGATGAGTACCCAAGAAGCTGCATCCTCGCAAAAATACATTAGGGAGCCCCCAAGGTAGACCCCCAGCAGAGGTTTGACCCCAGTGTTTCAAAGCAAGACTCCCAGAAACGAATCATTAAGTAGAATTAGCAATTGCGATGCAGAACGTAATTGATACATCTCCTTCCGATCACCTATAGGCTGCAAGTGAGTCAAAGAAGGAGGTAGCTAAAGCCAGGCTCAGTAAATAAATCTATCAGCATTCCTTAGGGTGTCTCACTTCCCTTAAGAGCTCAATGCATACGATATAAAAGCTCACCCATCCCAAGACTCCTCATTCACCTGCCACCAAGCCTTGCACGCATCTCCAGTTGCATTGAAGGTAAGCCGGTTGATATGGAAACTTTTTAAAATCCTAAGCAGAAAGGTTGCTCCAGCAGTTGGTCTTTGAGCATGCTTTCAATGAGGCAACCATGCTGGCTCGATGTCAGATGGGGTTCACCAAAAACCAAGGTGGTGTGCCTGCAGGACTGCCTTCCTTACAGAAGGGAGTTCTAACTGATATTCTAAGAGCACACAAATATGGCTGGATTTTCAGCTGCTCTGGGTTTTTGCAGTCTATACATCCAGAAGGTTCTATGGTGGGACTAAAGTTTTTAGAATTCCAGCTCTAAGCATGACAGAGCACGTGTGCAAATCTCTAGAAGTACTCTCAAGTTTTCTGCACGCAGTTTTTCTGTAAGAGTTGTGGTCAGCCGCTCAGTCCCTGGGTGCTTTTCATTGCAGGTCTTTCCTACAGTCTCACTGTCCCACTGTCAGGGAGTTTATGAAGCTGCTGTTCTTGTAGGACTGCAGAAGATGGGGCAGATGGGGTATTTTTTCCTGGGTACTGCTCCATTCATAGGTTGCTGTGAATGTTCAGCAGCACTTCCAAGAGGCTCCTTTCTAACAGCACCGTTTCTTGCAGGTTCACTGCTCAAAGATGTGC
>NW_010522569.1:0-223 GCF_000687285.1 Phaethon lepturus
TTGCATGACCATGGAGAGGACATGAGGAGGTAGGATGGAAAAAGTACCTCGACCCTAGAGGCATGAGTATGCCAGCTGCAAGGAAAAACAATTACAAAGCAGGGTTCGAGTTCCTCCAGAGACATTGTTGCTCCACTTTCCAGTGGGCAGTTCCCCAGAAAGAATAGAAGAGCTGATCTCACCTCTGATCCTCTTGAAGGGACTTCTGATTCATATTTACAAG
>NW_010522569.1:453-803 GCF_000687285.1 Phaethon lepturus
CCGCAGTGAGCCTAACTGGGAATGAGTGGCAGAAGCACCCAACTGTGACTGGCCCAGAGGCTCCGTGCATCCTGGGCATAGACTACCTCAGGAGACGGTATTTCAAGGACCCAAAAGGGTACCGGTGGGCTTTTGGTATAGCTGCCTTGGAGACGGAAGAAATTAAACAGCTGTCCACCTTGCCTCATCTCTCAGAGGACACTTCTGCTGTGGGGCTGCTGAGGGTTGAAGAACAACAGGTGCTGATCGCTACCACATCAATGCACCGGTGGCAATATCGCTAGGGAGTGTTTTGATTATATAGAACTCAATGATTGTAGTGACAAAGTCGAGTGCTTATGGGTAAGGAT
>NW_010522570.1:0-26888 GCF_000687285.1 Phaethon lepturus
CTTTAAGACTTCCTTCTTGAAGAACGTCCAGTCTCCCTGGACCCCTTTGCCCTTTAGGAGTCTCCCAAGGGACTCTCTTGACCAGCATCCTGAACAGGCCAAAGTCTGCCCTCCTATGGTAGCAGTTTTGCTGACCTCCCTTCTTACTCCACCAAGAATTGAGAATTCTATCATTTCATGGTTGCTAAGCCCAAGATGGCTTCTGACCACCACATCTCCCATCAGTCTTTCTCTGTAAAGAGCAGGTCAAGCGAGGCACCTCCCCTGGTGGGCTCACTTACCAGCTGTGTCAGGAAGTTATCTTCCACACACTCCAGGAATCTCCTATACTGTTTCCTCTCTGCCGTGTTATACTTCCAGCAGACATCCAGTAAGTTGAAGTCCCCCACAAGAACAAGGGCTAGCGATTGTGAGACTTCTGCCAGCTGCTTGTAGAACGCGTTGTTCTACAAAGAACCAATAGAACCAATCTAAAACCAATCCTGGTTGGGTGGTCTATAACAAACACCCAGCAGGATATCATCTGCCTTGTTGGCCTTCCCCCTCATCCTTACCCATAAGCACTTGACTTGGTCATCACAATCGTTGATTTCTATACAATCAAAACTCAACACACAGAGCCACCCCCCCCACCTCTCCTTCCTTGCCTATCCCTTCTGAAGAGCTTATAGCCATCCACTGCAGCACTCCAGTCATGAGAGTCATCCCACCATGTTTCTGTGATGGCGACTAAGTCTTAGCTGTCCTGTGGCACAATGAGTCAGGATGCAGCTCTCATGCCAACATTTCCTCTTGCACACTCTGTCCCCCTCTGAAGATTTGCAGCTCTGTGAGTCTCAGCTACAGCTCTTGCCTCGCAGACAGGCAGCAGCCTGGAATGATAATTGAGGATCACAACCTCCGTAAGCAGATCCCTGTGGCCTTCATCTCTGGCTGTTGTGCCTTCAGCATTATCAGAAGGAGTCAGAGAAAATCAAATGTGATGGCTCAGCATTTAGGGCAGTGAGCAGGAAAAGCCAGGGAACACAGAAAAGTTTTTGGGAATCTGCCATGGGGAGGTCAGTATTTGGTATTTAAATAACAAGGCTACCAATACTCCTCTTGGTCTCATCAGCCTATTTTCTCATCTGCTCCTTCACCCAAATGCTGTGTCGTCCCCGTTGCTTTTGAACCCTAGCAGCGAGGCTGGGAGAGGGAGGTCTGTTACCCTCATGCAACTTTGGAGGTCTAGTTGTACATAAGTGTTCGACACAACCACTTCCAGATTTGTATATAAATTATATATTACTCAGCAAAGGTACTTGCTGATCTTGGATTCACAGCCCTGCAGAAGACTGACCACAGCAACAAAGCAGAAGAAACACACACAGTTATGAAGCGATCAGCAGGAGGGACCGATGCTGGGATTTTCAGCTCTGCCTGCAGGAGCTCCCACCAGTCAGATGGACAAATAGGACCCTCTGATCTGGGAGTCCAAGCAGCATGTTCTTGTCAGCCTGAAAGGGGCCAACATTTCCCTCCTTGTGCCATCTTACTCTGAATTGCTCATTTGTACGTGCTTGACAGTGAAGGGGTTAACTTGGAGAGAGTCCCTCGATACCCTCTTCTGAACATAATGGAAATGCCAAGTGACCCTTCTGCTCCAGTATGTTCACTCAGAGCACAGAGGCTGCTTCTTCATTAACAACAAGAAATTCAAAGCAGATGGGAAAATTGTGCTCTATTCTCTGATCCAGCTTTCAAAGCCCTTTGATTTCAGAATCTCTTGTGGCTGCTCTTTGACTTTTCTCACCCGTCAAATTCCCTGGCAGGACTGATAGGGTCTGTACAGGAGGACATCAGTGCAAATTCTGGTACCAGTCCTCTCACCTGCCAAATTTTCCACATCTGACCATGTTAATTGCAGCTTCTCTCTCCACCTTTGATGTAAAGACCCTTTGATTTTTTTTCCCCTATCCTTCCTCCATCACCAGTTTATTACAACACTTTGCAAGGGTCAATGGCTAACTCCTTACCATGTCTGCATTACTTCTCTCATACACAAACTGTTGCCTGCATGTCACCAGGCCAGGCTAGGGATCGCTCAAAGCTATGATAAATTTCTTTAGAGAGCATGCTCTGTTTTTTCCACGCCACAAGCCGAAAGCCATGAAATAAGGGGAAGTTTGGAAAGGACAGCAAGACAGCAACCTAAGTACTAATGTCTGGAGAAGACACCACAGCAAATGTAACACCAGTACAGGGTCAGTGAATGAATGAAATGTCCCCATACCACAGCTTGCAGAAAGTCAGCAGGGTGGGTGCTGCAGAGCAACTCAGGCAAGAAACGGGTGCCCTGCAGCTTCTGATGACTCTTTCTGTTGATGACCCTTTCCCTCAGCATGCACAAGACATTTCCTGCAGCCCAACCCATGCCTTGCTGCCTTTTTCACAAAGACATTTTTCCCAGTCCCCAGCCTGGATGTGAATTTTCAGGTGACTCCTTCTTGTCCCACCAGGGTGGTGGGAGATCGAAGGACCCGCTTGCCCCTCCCTACCACCATTGAAGTCTCCTCTCACGTCCCCCTCTTGCAGGCTGCTTGAGAGGGCCCTGTGAAACAAGGAGGTGCAGAAACAGAGTGATTTACTCAAGGTGACCCTGGGGAGCAACCCTCACCCTGAGGCTGTGACACCTCAACATCCTTCTGGAGGCTCAGAGCCATCTGCCTTCCCCTGCCCCTTGGAAGAGGCCCATGTTAGCTGCTGCCATGCTGCCTTGCTCCATCCCATCCTGCTTCCTGCCCCTCTAGAATCCCTTGTGTGACAACTACCCCTGAGAAAGGAGCTGTTTCCACAGATGGAAACTCTGGGGAGCCCCAGAAGTACGTAGGGGTCTCTCCCTCCTTCCCTCCATCCCCTCAAAGCTCAGCTTGAACAAGGCAACATGGGCTTATGAGGTTTGGCAGATACCTCATTCACCATCCCAGTTCCATCGCAGACAGAGACCAGCTCTGCCATACTCCAATACACCATTTCCACTTTTGATAAGCAAACCTGTGTTTCCCTGTGGAGCTGTGATCTTGTTGGCAGAGGTTTGTGGTCCCTGTTCCCTACTGTCCTCCTGGGTGCTGCAGATGCTGCTCCTCACCCCTGATCCAGGGCAGGGGGTCATATGCCATTGGAGGCCGTGAAGAAACATGGCCCAGAAAATATGGCTCAGAAAACAGGGCAGGTCCTAGCCATGCTGGAGTTGTCCTGTCTGGCCCTGGCTCTTCAGGAAGACCACAGAAATGTTTGCCTAAGCAAGGCGAGCTGAAATGAAGTTAAAAGGCTGTTGCATTGCACGCAAACCTCTAGGAAAACCTAGGTAATAAAACCAACCTCAAATCGCATCAGCCTGAGGTTTTGACCTCTCCCAGAGCTGCTGACTCAACAGTCTTCTAAAGTATGGCAAAATTCATTTGTACACGTCACTGTGATGACTCCCTACTCCTTGCAAAAATGTAGCAACACATATTGCTGGAACTAATGAATGGCTACTGGGATGCCTCAGCTGTCACCGCACGTGGCAGGCTGTGAGAGCAGGTGTAAGACACAGAGACATTACCTTTGCTAAAAGCAGCTCTCTAGTCGCTGTCAGGAGGATTGAGCTTGGATGCACAGATCAACAAAAAGCTGATTCCATGTAATGAAAAACAACCAAGTGTTAATAAGGTTTTTGACTAGACATTTACTTATGCCAGTGCTTGATAATCCACCTTTTGTCCTCAAAACTATTGCAGGCAATGTACGTTTTTGCACACCCTGTAGTAACGCAGCATCATGCCAGTGGCGTATCCAACATGCATGAGGCAGTACATTTTGGAACACATTTGTGCTTACAAATTCCTCGGATGCTTTCAAAGATGTCCCCATCGTCACCCCTTTTTCGCTGAAGCCAGTGCACACCACTCAGTTGCTGGAAGAGCAAGTCAGGGTCCAGGGGTCCCATCCCAACTCAAGCAGCAAGCCTTGTGCTCAGGCTGTTTCACCTCTCTGCCTGTGAGGTACACCAGAATAAAATCCGGATCGTAATCTCTTCCTAGTTTACACGTGGAAGCTGAAA
This sequence comes from Phaethon lepturus, assembly GCF_000687285.1. NCBI lineage: Eukaryota > Metazoa > Chordata > Aves > Phaethontiformes > Phaethontidae > Phaethon > Phaethon lepturus. The sequence continues at coordinate 4,085 of NW_010522570.1, forward strand.
AGCTTTAGTTCTCTGTAAGGGACTGCATAATAGCCTGTGTAAGGATTTCGAGCCAGGACTGGGTCATGGTTGTTTCAGTTCTCTCCAGAGAGACAGCAGCGGGTGCATGCACACAGAACTGATACATGTCTGCATGAGAGGAACCTGCTTTTTCTTAAATTACATATTTATTATCCACTAAACCTAGTAAAAGGCACAAAGAAGTGACACGAAAGTTTCTTTCTGAGACTGAGCAGCTGCCACGGTTGTTTTGGCACAAAACTGAGTGCAGCGAGCTGGGCCATCAGGGCAGCCACGGCTCCTACTTGTTTCTGCTGTGGGAGATGTGATCATAACAATTTTAATGATCGGAGAGAAGGGTGCAGGAGGGAGCCAGGGAACTTGCCATACAGCAAAGGGAGGTGCAAGTTGATGCTCAAAGGCTGCAAAACTCTCGTTTGATGATTATGGAGAGACTGAAGACTGCTTTGCCTTCCTCTTCCTTTCAGGATGCAATCGCAGGCACAGCAGAAACAAGGAAGCAATTTGCTCACAGCAAACAAAAGCCAAGCAAACAAAACTGATTTCTAGTTCAGCAAGTCAGAAGAGAGAAATATTTGGCTGTGTGTTAATGAGGCTGCTGTGGAGACTTCGGCCAACAGAAGAGCACAATTAATTTTTACAGGAAGTATCAGAATGTCAGACACTGGAATACCAAAGCTTTGGAGATGTGTGTGTCTTGAATATTGATTTACTTGTTAGATCCATGTAATCAAGTGCAGATGAGGGAGGGGGTTACTCTATAGCGAAGTGTACTTCTAAAAATCATTCCTTTCCTCCCAGCTTTGGTAGCTGGGCCTGAAACAAAGGTGACAGCTCTGCTTTTCCCACTCTTAGGGACTTCATCTTAGTTTAAGTAAGTAAGTAAAAGTGAATCACTTGTACCTTCCCGAAGTGCTCGACACCAGGTAACTGCTTCCTGTGCCATGGTAAGGGCCAGCAAAGTGGGCTGCCACAAACTAGGACAGGGAAAGTGGGCATAAAGGGGAGACACTCCACTGCTCCAGGAGCAGAAGCCCTTGGCAAGAGCAACAATAAAATCACTTTGGGGTTTTTCCTCAGCCTCCAGTCTTGGGGCAGATTCCACTACCTATTTTGACTTTGCACTTGAAATAAGTAAATTATTTGGTTTTGTCACTCTCTCTCCTCACAGCAGCTTATAAATCTTAAGTCATAGTGTTTGTAAAGCAGTCTCTGATGCCCAGAGAGAAAGTACCGCTAAAGGCCAACTAGCAGCATCAGCCAGCCTGCCATCATGGAGCACAAGGTAGCCCAGAGACAGTGCAGAGGGAGTAGAAAGAGGGAAGTGATGAACCAGCCAGCCCAAGGGCCATCCTTCCCCAGACCCTTTCCTGACTCAGGGAGAAGACGCTCAGCTTGCCACAATACAGTCTAATATTTGGAGGGTCACAGTTTCGACTTTTGCCTCAGGCCTTCTGAACTATCTGGCACAGCATTTCAAACTGCATTAGTGTGGGAAAGAGGCAAATAAAGAAAAGATTTTATTTTTTCCCAGGCATTGCTTAAAATAGAAAGCAAACAAATGTCATTGCTGACACAGCCCTGGAGACAGCAGTGAGATGCACAGACACAGACAGATGCATGCAACGGGCCTCTGTGCTTGATCAAGACTACAATTCCTTATCTATCAATCACCCCCAACATTTTCAGGATAAAAAATATTTTGTGTTTTTTTTTTCCAATAGCAGATTATGGAAAATATTTAAGCACCTTTACACTCACATGCTGGGCCATTTGGTGAATAACACGAATACTGTGGTGGTTTTTTCTCAATTTTCCATCACTTTTCCCCAGTCTCCCGTGTAATTTGCTGTCTGGCTATTTCAAAGCACATCTTTAGGATGTCCTTTTACTCTATTCAAATCACCATCTGTTTGTTTCATTAGCAGTTTCACTTGGGGGGCAGGGTGTATTTGGGAGGGCATTCAACATTCAAAAATTAAAAGCCTTGAAACTAACATTATTCAACTGGAAAATGATAAAAGTACTGCTCTTTCTTTGGCATTTTTCAGAAGCATGTCTAAAAGCACCCCAGTGCCAATTTCTTGGTACTTTCCGCTTCTCTTTTACCTTTAACTGAGAATCACTGATTTACTTGCAGACTACAGAGGACTAAATGCTTTGTGTATTTCAAAGAGAGGTTGTTAAATAATCAGGCTAATACTCAGTGGGTTCACTTATTTATCTGAGTGCATGGCTCTCAAGCAAAGAAATGTGATGTTACTGGACACAACCCCAGAACCACTAGCCTCTTCCACCCTGCCTTTGGTGGGGTGAAATCTAACAGAGATTGCTCTAGGCTAGCAGTTCATAGGCAAGCAACACATTTGATTAGCAAGAGGGTCACCACACAGCTTATCTAGAAAAATGCACAATGCCATAAAATAAGCAGGCATAAAAAGGGGAGCATTTGTCACCCACAGTGCCAGTGCAACATGGAAGACAAAGGATCATTTTTCATGTCTCTACTGGGGAGTGCAAGGTTGTTGGGACATCAAGGCAACTCATTGATCTAGGAAATAATGAGTAATTTCTTGCTGAACCAGAAGAGGAGAACGAATTCAGCTTCATGTCTGCATGCCCGCCTTGTTCTGCAGTGCAGGATGAAAAATAAGCCCAGCCAGAGAAGGAAAAGGAGACTATTGCATTGCATTTGATTTTTGGGTGATGAGGATAGCTTGGCTACAGCGGGAAAACGGAGATCAGGCAGACTAGAGGCATGAAGGGTGATTTGTTTCTTCACTGGGCCATTAAGTCAGCAGTAACCATCCCAGATGTTTTATTGGTTTAGATCCTGGATTTGAAAGGTTCTTCAAGTTGTAACCCCTAGACTAACCAGACTACAGCTGAAACTATAATTTCCAACTGGGAAAACAAGACACTTGAAAAACATAAACACATCGTAAGTAATGCACTGCTAATCTGCCTGAATCCAGGGTCTTGCTTACAGAGAAGTACGCTACCACTTCCATCTGCACAGGCTGCTGACTGAAAGTATGACCGCATTAGAAAAGCGTAAGTAAGTAAGTGGTGCCTCAGGCACCAGGGATGTCAGGTGTTAACAAACCACTGCTGGTGTACCGCTAAGGAGAGACTTCTCCAACCTGCTGCCTCAGAAGAGGGACGCTTACTTGCCTCTTCCCACTGGCCACCTAAAGACAGTGAGTGAGATCCAAGCAGCTGGTCAAACCACAGCAGTGCAGCCAGACCTGCTCCATGCTGGCAAGCTTTGGGACAAAGCTACCAGAAATAGCGTGGCCAGCAGGACTAGGGAAGTGATTGCCCCCCTGTATTTGGCACTGCTGAGGCAACGCCTCGAATAATGTTTAGTATTCACTGTTTCACTACAAGAAAGACATTCAGGTGCTGGAGTGTGTCCAAAGAGGAGCAATGAAGCTGGTGAAAGGTCTAGAGAACAAGTGCTGTGAGAAGCAGCTGAGGGTATTCGGGATGTTTAGTCTGGACAAGAGGAGGGTGAGGGGAGACCTTATCACTCTCTACAACTACCTGAAAGGAGCTTGTAGGGAGGTGGGTGTCTGTCTCTTCTCCCAAGTGCCAAGTGATAGGACAAGAGGAAATGGCCTCAAGTTGTGCCAGGGGAGGTTTAGATTGGATATTAGGAAAAATTTATTCACTGAAAGGATTATCAAGCATTGGAACAGGCTGCCCAGGGAAGCAGTTGAGTCACCATCCCTGAAGGTATTTAAAAGATGTGTAGATGTGGCGCTTAGGGATATGGTTTAGTGGTGAACTTGGCCGTGTTAGGTTTACAGCTGCACTTGAAGATCTTAAAGGTCTTTTCCAACCTAAATGATTCTATGATTCTAAAACCCGTCATACAAGAGGGTACAAAGCCCATACAAGATGGCCTCATCCCACATTGTGATAGGAACCGTTAGCAGATTTTGGGTTGTGAAAATGTCCCAGTAAAGTTCAGAGATGGCCTTTAATTGCTTGAATTTTCTTCCATCAGCAGGGCACCTTATGGCGCTTTATAGTAGTCATGTAAGCTGAAGAGAAAGCAAGGGCAGAAGGCAGTTATCAGACTGAGCACGTGCAGAAGGTCTTTTCCAACCTTAATGATTCTGTGATTCTGTGAAGCACCAGACCTTTACCAAAGGCACACGCAACATGAAGCTGACGGAGGATATCTAATCACAGGCACAAATAAAACAAGAAATTCTTCAGGGCATCTTAATAAACTCCCAGACTGAACAGAGATGAGGGCAGACAGACCCAGTGGCATTTTCCTAGCAGCTGAGAGGGGTGGGGGGAAGTCCCCCCCACAGCCTCCAGAATCCTTTGTAGGCCCCTGCTTGGCTGATGGTGTGAGTCAGACGCTCTCCAAAGAGTACAGCACAAGCTCATTTCCAGGTGACATTTCATGCTCTTATCCCTCCTCCCTTTCATTCCTCCCCCTGCCCCTTTGCCTTGGGACCCGTCACAGTCCATTTGGTAAAGACGAGCTGTGTTGCTTCTGTTTAAAGGGATACTTGGATCCATAATGTAGTTTAAGGGCTTTCAGACACTTACTCCTGGGGCTGCTGTGCAGGCTCAGCTATCATCCTTAGTCACTGGAAGAGGGCTGAAGCCCAAAGCCCTCATCTTGAGAATTTCTAGCATTTCAAGATCTCCCCTCACATGGATCTAGCTTCAGTGACCTGAAAAATCCTAGGAGTGATTAATTCCTTAAAGGCTCTCTTACTTCAGAAGACAGGCACCATCAAGCTCAGACCAGACTGTGCTTCCACTGAAATAAGTGCCTGTTTATTTAAAAGAATGTGAAACCTCAGGTGTACCTGTGCAGGCGAGTTCTGTGTCACTGAGAAGTAACGGACAACCCGACGCCGCTGGCGCTGCCCAGCACACCATGCAGCAGTATTAACCTCTGCATGGGGGTTATAAGCCTCATTATCCAGCAGCTTAATGGAGGCCCACCCTGACACAGCAGTATTGATTACAGCTCCCATGCTAGCTGGGATCTCACCACGCATGTGGTGTACACCCCCCCCAGGAATTAAAGAAGGGTGAAGGCAATTTCTGTCTTGATGCGATTAGCAGGCAGCAATGCTCTAAGCTCGCCAGATCCCTGCCTCCCTCTTCCTGCCCAGCCAGCGCCTCGTCCTCCTGGGATTTTGCGTCTGGTTCCTCTGTCTTGATGTCACATCACACTTTCCCCTTACAGTCTGAAGCACGTGCTCAAAGCCCACCTTTGCTGAGCACAGTAAGTGCTCCTCTATGCTGCGCCTAGCCTATGCTGGAAACAGAGCTCCTCTCCTTACTTTATCAGATTAATACAAAAAATGCTATCAGCTCTTAATAATGATTAATAGTTGCAACTTAGGCATGATTAATGAGGGGAAGGGTTAATGTCAGCATTTGTGTGACTGAGGCTGTCAGTGGGAATTAGGGGAAACACCCATCATATCTCCAAGTTCTTGTCTGCTTCCACTTTCTTTTACACAGGACATATTTTGGACAATATTAAAGTAATTGGGCTCATTAATATTTTACGTTTTTCATTTGTCTTTTGCAGATCATGGCTTTTTTTTCTTCCTCCGGTCATCATCATCATGGGAAATTAGCTTGTAAAGTTTTACTAATTCTTTGCTGGCAGTCTTTAATGGCCTCGGATCTCACAAGGCATTTCATTCATCTCGCGACTGCCAGGCTGCGAGAGCACCAGGGTGCTCTCCCCCCTGCACCCCTTTCCTCAAAGCAGAGATAAGAGTGCCGCTATTTTAAAAGGAGGCGGCGAGATGAAAGTGTCTGCTTCAGATCAGATGCTGCTGCCATTCCATAATTAACTTCACCTAAATTTTCAAAGGAAGGAAAAAAAAATACCCAAAAATAATTTCAAACCACTCTCTTCCCCATGCATTAGTCATCTTGTTCTTGATACTGATATCAAGAAAAGAAAGTGGGGACTTTTTTTTAAAATAATATTACCAAGTCACCCTTCAAAGCACTATCTTGAATTCATTTTTAATACCAGAATAAAAGGCAGCCAGGGCGCTCTCTTCTCTCTGTAGTTCCCTGTATCACTTTGGGCTACATATATGCTCAGGGTCAAAATGACATTTCTCCCTCCCACTTCCTCCCCTGCCTTTCCCAATTGCATAAAGCAACAAATGTCGGTGCCAGCTACCTGATAAAATGTTCCTACAGCCCCTGTAGGAACCTGTGCCCCTACCCTCCACACACTGCAATTGCAGTTTGCATCTTTAAACCAGCATCATTTACGGCAAGCTACTTGCAATATACTCTGTCTCCCTTCTGGGAGAGGTTCACAGTCCACATATTTGTTAACCTGTGGAAACCTACAGAAATAACTATTCTAGGTTAAGTCACAGCCTGTAAACTTATTCTAGAGCACACAAAGAGCTATACAGAATAACTGTTTCAGTAAATCCGCAAATATAAATAAGGCAAACAAGTACCTAGAGGTTAGAAAAAAATACAGAATTAAAATATCCTTTTCTGTTTTTCAATCACTGCCTGAATTTTTGCAAAAAGGAAGAGAACTTGAAACAGTTACCTGCAGGTCCAGACTTACCTCTTCTTTGTTTTCCCTTAAATCTGCAAAAATATTCTGTAAAATTGAATGGATTTAAAAGATTACAAATGGATGGATAAGACAGAGCTACCCAGTGTTCAGGAGACTAGATCTTGGAAGATGCAGGTTCTGTTACTCCTGAAACTCATCTTGATATCTCTCCCTGTCTCAGGTGTCCCCACCTAAAAAACAATGCAAATCTTCCTCCCGACCCTGCAACTGGTAAGAAGGAAGGAAGAGAGTAACAACAGTGATTAGTTGCTTGAGAAACATGACTTGGCAACACAGCTAGAGGATTCCTACCTAGCTTCCTGAAGGAAGGTGACAATCAGTCCAGAATGATTTTCACATATTTCAGGTATCAGGTTCCAGACAGACCAACTCGTGCTACCAAAACCGTAACAGCCACTGCTTTCAGCTGTGAGTGCTGCATCAGCACCAGCTCCACCTTGGCTCACGGCACGGGAATTTCTAACCCTGACCTGCAGCCAGCTCCTGGTGACTGGCTTTGCTGATGAAGATATGCTGCATCTCTCAGATGCACAGGGTGGTGTGGGGTTTTTTTTCCCTCTAGAAGCTCAGGTATGATTTTATCTTATGTAATCCATGTCTTAACCAGCATATCTAACACGACACCTTGAAAGCGGATATTTCAGCCAGCTCGATTATTTCTGAAGCAGAGTGCTCTCCAAATCCACTTTGGGTAATTCATTGGTTCTGCTAACTCCTCTGCTCTGCACAGATTGCCAAGAGAGAGCAAGAAATACAGCAACAGATGCATGGAGAAGTTTTGCTCTTGACTTTGCATCGTATTTGAGTAAACAGAAACTAGCAAAAGAGCAGCCAAATATCAGCCATGCTTCCTTAGTCTGCAAACACTCTTATTGTGCAGCATTTAAATATTTCTTACTCCCATCTAACAGCTGGAACACTTAAGAAACGTCCAAAGGGGTTATATCTGTATTGAACAGCCAACTTTACTGTCCTCCCCTTATCCCACACCTCTGCAAGCTAGTGCTACTTTGGATGCAGTGTTGGACGAAGAGTATTTTCTAAGATAACTGTCACAAACAAATGAGGAGAAAAATCTACTCTGTCAAATAAAACATCATACTACTTCATCACTGGGCTGCAACATGACTCACATTTGTCAAGGAAATAGCAGGTATTCCAAATAAATGCAATAGACCATTCATTCATTCATTCATTCATTCAATCAAATTGACACTGCCAGGGTGCTCCTCTAGAAGTGAGCTGATTTGGGTCAAGCCAAGTTATTACTCCTATTGTTCTTACACAGATGAAGGCTCATGTACTTTTGTGCTGAGAAATGACCACGGTTTAAATTTGAAGGAGTTACAGGCTGTGGTATCAAATAATGAGATATGAAATTTTTTACGTGAGAGTCACTGGTAGGAATTAACCTTAGGTGAAAGTTAATTACTATTAAAAAAAAAAAAAAGTACTTACCTGTACAGTGGCTGTTGGGAAGCATGTAGGAAGTGATGGTCCCAAATCAGTCGTCAGTGAAAAGGGATCTTCTGCACGGTATCCAGCACCAAAGCAACTGCACTATTGTGCCCATTCCCACAGAAAGCCAGATTAGCCACAAAACTGCTCTATCTTTTCATCTGTCATGGTCCCCTGAGTAAGGCTGTAAGGAATACTGTTGGAATTTTGGGAAGCAGAGAATCACATTTTGGTTCATCTATTGTTTGGCAGATAGATAAACAGAAAAGTTAATTCCCTAATGAAATCAATCTAGTACTTTTCCCAAGTGCTTTATGCAATATGCATGCCCTCGACTTCGCTTTGCAAAACAAAGAAGAGCTGTGAATTTCCGCATAAAGATGCCTTTACGTCAATTAATAACAGCACATCATTTTGGACTACAGCTCCCCAAAAAGTGAAAAGCTACTTAGTTCTCTCACCAATAGATAACTAAGGCTGAATGATTAGGAGACTGCCTACAAATCAGCAAGAGAAGATGCTGCACTCAGAAATCACTGATGAAATAAACTGCATATTTAATCTTTAAGGTGCAAAAATTAAGTTATTTAAACAAATTAAAGCAGAGAGAATAAAAATTATTAATTGGGGAGCTTAGCTAGAGAGTATGCTATTTATTTTCATAAGCAGCTGTCTTCTGAATCAACATTTCTCAAGCACAGCTCTTGCTGGGACATGACTGAATGAGCCAGCTCCAAGACCCCAGCAATCCCTCCCCTGCAGAGGGCCCGTTGTGGCAGCCTCAACAGCTCCATCTCCCTTGTGCCACTGGTGTGAATTCTGGATCCACAACTATTTATTTTGGGGCAGTTTGCCAGCATCAAAGACTACCATCTGAGAATTTCAGTGAGGGTATGTGACTTAACCAGGATAATGATAAAAATGACATGCCTTTGTGAAGGTAGCAAGTGGAGATGAGTCATGGAAGTGAAATATGTCAACCTCTATATACTTATGTACATTGAAATACTTAAGACACAACATTTGAACCCGTTCTCCCTAGTCTGTGAAAATAACTTCATAACATAAGGAGTACTTCTTAATGCTAGTCCTTTGAGTGACAGGACTGTCTCTAATGAAGCACCTTGACAAGAAGAGTGGCTATGATCCAGACATCAAATGGGTCTGGACTTCGTAGGGCTGCACGGTTCCAATGATAGTGGTGGTACCTGCATCAGGCATCTGCTGGGGAAAGACCCCTGGCATGGGACTCGAGTCAGATACACAGCCTCCACTTGAATCTGGGTCATGTGTCTGGCACAAGGATCATGGACTTGAAGATAAGCAGGGACATTGTGCTGGGAACTTAAGTGGTGGGAAAGTGGCAGGTGGAAAAGGGGAAGTAGAAGCTAATGCTAAAAGGCCACTTAGCTCTGCTAGTAAATCCATATGCAGCAACAAGCACAGAGCACTAATCTCTGCTGAAGCCTCTTAGAACTTTGCTACAAAGCAGACAACACCAAAACACGACGGCTTCATAATACAAACAGAACGGCAAAATGAGAATGAGCAATTATGAAATTAAGCAATTTTCATTTGTATAAATATGGAGACATATGTATCAGTATATTTTTATACACATATGTATGTACATGTGGGTTTCCAACATCACTTCCTTTCAAAAATATGTTTAAAACTCACAAAGATTTAACAAAACTTAACATTGAATGCAAAAGAAGTTGGAAGAGGCCTCATGTAGGAGGCTATAGAACTAAAACAACTGAGACTTCATGAGACAGGGGACATCATCACTTGTGAATAGTATTAAAACACCACTTTATTCAGAACACATTTTTGAAGATTTCCAGTTTACAAAAGTTTAAGACAAGGTTGGGTTTTAACATACAAGCTCCCTAAAGCTCTTATGTAACATCTCCATTTCAAGTTGACAAAACCCCTCAAATCAGGAAAAAAAAGGACAAATGAAGGCCATAGTCCTGTACTGGGATACATTCAGGCAGAGTCCATCATGGTATGGAAATTCTTTCTGCAGACACACATTTTAGTCCACGGGTGCAATACGCCTTGTGTTAATGAAAAATATTTCAGATCTGGTATGAACTGTGAGAACAACACTCATCTTACCATTTTAGTTCCATGCATTATATGCAAAGTAGCTTCTGATGAGCAACACTTAAAAACAGTACTTGCCACCTGATCACCATGTTAAAAATACAGCATTAAATTCTTCCTTCATTTATACAATTTTAAATATTCATTAAAAATTAAATTCAGAATCAGTGTCCTTCTATCCTTTTCATCATTAATAGTTTTTCTTATCTACTAAAACCGTTTGTCTTTCCTAAGATGTCTAAAAAGTAAAGCACACAAGATTAACAAGCTGCAGCATTAATTAAAATGAGAGTCATCATCTCTTTCCTCCACCCAGCTTCTAAATCTATCACAAGGGACCTATTAGCTGTATCAAAGCGAAGTGGTGTAAATAAAAATGATTTGACTTCAAAGAAAAGGAAGAATGAATGCAGAGTTATTTAAAAATCGCAGTGTGGTGTTGTGTATGTCACTGTAGACAAGAGCTGAGAAAATTATTCATAGGCTCCCTTTTAAAAGCTTTACTGTCAGTTTTCCATTAGCACAATACCAGAGAGGTAAATTGTAATTTGTCCTACAAGGAACTTCAGATTATTATCAAGCAGATTCACTAATGGCCTAATTTTAAATACACAGCACTCTGACTTCAGCAGAGGTTACAGACACTCAAAACCTCCTGAAATTTATTTATTTGTTTATTTTTAAGTAACCCAAATATTATTTCCAACAGACTAATCCACATTTCTTCATTTACCTCAAGTAGTAATTTCTTCAAATTGTTTTGTTGGAATCAAATATATTAATAACTGTGCTGAGGAGAACTAGTCATTATGGTGGTCACCATTCAATACAGATAGGGAATCAGAATTTCGGTCTTGAAACATTTTTTAATCGGTTTTACTTTTTAAAGAATATATTTCAAATAGTATTTGAAATAACATCAATTTGTTTAAATATTAAGTATAAAGGAAAGCTCCTGGAGGACTAACCTCAAACTAAAAGGTTAAGAGCAATTACAAACAATACAATGATCAATTCCAATTTTAGTGGGTACTGAAAAGAAATCCTAACACATGGTATTTCAAGAACATTTAACTTCAGCCTTACGAGCTGCAGGATTTTCAATGAAATATTTAATTTCATCAGCACGGTTGCTGCTACCATGCTTTCCCAAAGATTCCACTGAATAATGCAGTATAACACTGTATTAACACTACTAGAAGTGACACGTTATAAACAATTTCTGTGTGATACTACAGCAATTTCCAAAGAAACCAGCTAGCAAATCTGTTCTACAAACCAGAAAACTGGAGTAAGATGAAAGCCCCCCCTTTAAAGTTTTAGCATGCCTTTTTGGAACAAGATACTGAACTTGATACTGTACTCCTCAAAGTTCACTGGTGCCTGTAAGTAACAACAAAGAGGAAGACAAGACTTGTTTCTCTTTTTGGATCTCTAGACAATGATATGTAACAACACCCAGAAATGTAGTTAATAGCCTCCCAAATCAACATTCAATCAATCAGAAAGGCACAATCTCCTTTTGTAACTTGTGTTCTCAAAAACTAAAAGATTCCTATACAAAGATAAATACACCCTTAGCTGGAAGGGAAAACGTCACACCATTTAGAATGTTTTTTCCTTCTTTTTTTTTTTTGTAAAGTCCAAATGGATTATCTTAATGCAAAAGTTACATGAATATATACAACCTGAAAGAGTATCTTTTTTTTAATATATATATATGTACATATATGACAATGACTGACACAGAAGGCAGAAGAAGCAGGTTACATCCACTCTTTTCCTACTTCTTAGCAATGCAAGGCAATGTTTTTCAGATACCATAGGCAAACAATATTTGGTTTGCACACACCCTGGTGTCTTCGAATACACACGGTGAAATGCAGTCCCCCCTGGAAGGCTTGTGTGAGGTATACGTGCCATGTAAGTTACACTGGAGAGAATAATTTCGTTTCACTAATATAGCCTTAGGCAACTTTAAAATTAAAAAGATGTCTAATTCTAATGAAACTACCACAAACTCTTCAACAGGATGTTTTAAAGTTCAATACAATGTTTTAAAAACTGCAACAGAAAAACATCAAGGCAAATTCTGATACAGCATTACGTAGCTCTCTTACACAGGCCAACCAGAACCTTAATGAAAGGCAAGAGGGCCAGCAGGGCCCAGTGCTCCCAGAAGACACCCCTGCACCCACCTTTCTTATTAACTCAGCTATGTACCTGAGTTTAACCTACCTGTAATATAAATAACTGTCTGCTATGTGACAATGACAACAGTCTGCCTATCAAGTCGGACGGAGACACTAACTAGCCAAATCCTGCTTTGTGAAGGACAGCATAATTACATTGCTTGAGCTCCTAGCAAGGATGAAACATGACCCAGTCTGGTACATTGCTTTACCAGGACCTAGGAGCATCTCCACCAATGCACTTCAAGTCAGGCTGCCTAAGCCTGTAATGAAAGGCTGCCATTATTCTGCTTCCAAAGTCAGCCAAGCCCATCAGCATTAGAATTCTCCAGTGCTTCCCACTGTGTTCTCTCAGTCCTGGAATGACCTGTACTTGTAAATCCATCTGGCCCCTGCCTCTCACATACCATGGCAGTAGACTCCAGAGCTGGAAATGAATAAAAATATCACAAAAAAAAGTTCAGGTGTATGTGTTGAAACAAGGATCTAAAACAATTATAAGGTTTTAGCATGTGTAACTAATCAATTTTAAGTTTTGCAAATTACTTAACACATGTACTTTCTGGAAGGCTACTGATGATGTGATTAGTTTAACGTTAGTATAGAATTCTTTAGCCTAATAACTGTGTGATTATGTTTAATGGCCTGCTCTTATAGACCTTAGGCTGTATTTGCCTCAATGCTAACATTGTAACTATGGAGGAGATAGCCCCCATGTGTCCAGCGCTGCAATAAAAATGTCTGCTTAATAACACTTTGATGTTATTGAGTTTAAATTTCTTTAACTTTTTCAAATCCGTGTAGAAACTGAGACTGAACTCCAGTCGCTCCCCTGCCTACACTCAAGCTCAAAAATTCTTGGGTTCTGAGCCAAAGGTTTCACCTTTGGGTGAAAGAAGTTACTTTAAAAAGACGGGGAGGAAGAAAGCAGAAGGTGTGGGCAGTCAGCTTCCTTCATTTCCATTAAACATCAAAGTCTGCTTCATGACACTGTTCATTACATGGAAGAAGGACTGGGAAATGTGTCTGGTAGACAAATACAAATAATTTTTCAAGGTCAATTTCCCTCTGGACAAGAGAAAGACACTGCGTTGTTTTCTGTATACTGAGCACAAGCACAGCACTGCAGTGGCATTTAAATTCACAGCTTACCTTCCCTCTTGCCACTCTGACTACCTTTACCTCTGAGATACTTTCACACGGGTGATTCAACACTGTGCACTGAAACACACTTCAAAGGAGACCATTCCAAGAGTTAGGACAAAACAGTCACAAACAATTCTGTTTTTCTGCAGAAGCTAGAATTTCAATCAAATGAACACAAATAATGGCAAACTCCATAACAAACAATGAGAACTGAAACTTTGACATTTTAGAGTTCTGCTGGTGCAGTAGAACTAAATCTATGCAATACACTACTTACATACATACACACAGTATTAAACATGTGTATCCATGCATGTACATATACACACTGTAGATAGGGCTGATAAGCCCAACATCTTTCACCACGTGACCTGCTTTCAATTATTTTACAAATATAACAAACTAGTCATTCACACTAAAGCTTTCTGTGATGGGTGTTTGCTTCAGGCTGGTTTTGGTGTTCAAGATTTAGCTGAAACAGTTTGGGGTTTTTTGGGATTTTTTTGTTTTGTTTTGTTGTTTGGTTGTGGGTTTTTTGTTAAGAAGGAACACATGAAGTAATATTGTTTTGCCACGCTTGAAAAGAAGTTTTGCGCTGGTTTGTTGAGAAGCTCCAGTGCCTCTGTACTCAGCCTTGAAGTTTGACAAATAAGCCAACCTTTGTGGTCTTCCTGTGAAAACCCATGCAAATTTGACTTAGATATTAGCCTCTGGGAAAAAAAACCTCGTTTGCTTAGTTAGAGAGTTGTTGCATCCTCACAAGCTTAAACCTTGAAAATTACATTCATAGTGAGAATGTTCCAGGCCATGAAGAGAAGAGTCAAATAGGACACTTTCTGCAATTTGAGTACTGCCAGTGGGCTAGCATTGGTCACCAGACCTCCAAGCAGAAAGATTGCCTCTCATGTGCTTTAATGACCACCAGTTGGCACCAGGCACTAAGAAGAAACAGCTTACATGTCGATAGGATGGAAGGCAGTCTGAAAACAAAAGTCCTTCTGGCATAGTTTTTGTGTGCAACATCTTATACAGGCACATATATACATTCATATACAGTAAACAGTCCAAGAAATACATCACATCAGTTCTTTGACACAGCACTGATCTTTCTCTTACTAGTCTGAACCAGAACTTGCTTGCAGAAATATTGTGGAGAGCTGATGTGACTCTAGGTTTAGCTGTCACAGCTCTGTCTTTGATGAGACCAAAATGCTGAAGTCAAACATTAACTTAGCGTGGATTCAAATCAAGTCATCATTCAGGCACATGTCTCCCTGAAACCTATTAGCCACAGCAGATTAACCCATACAGACTTGAAAAAGTAAATACCTTCCTGCCCATCCCAAATACTGGAGCAGTTACACTTCCCTTTCAGCAATGTGGTTGACCAGAGAATCGCTTTGATCTGCTGTCCTCTCGAGCAGAGTTCTGTGGCCATCCATGCTGTCGTGGATGTCTCTTGTCCAACTGTTGGCTGTGCCCAGAGTGCTTCCTGCTGTGGGGGTGTCTGCGCTCACCAAGCTTCCAGTGCGAGATCGGTAAGGAGGAAGATCTGGCTGATTAGGGAATTCGGACTCAGAACAATAAGGTGGTGGAGGAAGGTCAAACCAAGGTGGTCTGCTGTAAGATACACAACATAGTAAGAGGTTACTGAAAACAGTGGTATGGAAGAAAGTACATTGTTTTCAATTATGAAAAAAATGAACAGTATTTCCAGCTTTTCCATGATGACACCTATCCAGAGATCTCAAACAGACCTGCCTATATTATTCAGGGAGTTCCAAAACATCCACACCACCACGGGGCACCAAGGTTTCTGGTCATGATGCAACATAGCTAATTACATCCTGCTTAACACTCTACACTCCAATTTTCATGGGTATGAACTTCCAACACCCTCAAAGACAGCTGCAAGAGGTAAGAATTTTTCCTGTATAACATCTACAGAACCTGAGAAACTGCTTTACAAGAAATAAGGTAAGTAGTTGATTTACACATATAGATAATGAAGTGAACAAAATAAAGGTCTGAGGAAACCTCCATTAAGTGGCAGAGATTAATGGCTTACGGTCTACAAATAAAGAACTGAATTCTCCACATGACAAATCACTTTTGCTGTCATGATATCACATTCAGAGCAACTGCTAAGTAGGCATAGATAAGATGAGTACTGGATTCAGGAAAACTGTTTGTTGGTTCTGATAGTTAACAAGTAAAGGGACTGAAAGGTTTAGCAGATTGATAACAGGTCTGGGGAACAATTAGCTCTAAAATTGCTGATGGTTTGTATCAGCCCAGGTGAGAAGTGATTACAATCTGGACAGCTGCTCATTTAGTTGTCCTGACTAATGAAAAGATATCATTATTATGAATGTCAACATGAAGACAAGGGAGCTGCTGCCAACTGCAGCAGAGAATAGGAATGTAAATGATTACACTGTCATTCTTAGCTCCTGGAGTTTGTACTAAAAAATACTGACAGTGAACAATCCAGATCATTAAATTCATACCATGTCCTTTTTATGTACAGAGGGTGTCAGTCTAGGAGTTTTGTTTGGAAATACTTTACAGACAGAGGTTAAAACAAAGGTTAATTATCTACAAATAAAATCAGTGTCATAACTACAAAAACACCATAACCCAAACCACACCCACCCACAAAAGTTCAAAGTACTTTCAGCTATTTAAAATGAGAACAGCGCTTTCCATTTCAGAGTCCTGTTCTTTTCTCCTGTTGGTAAAGGGAAAGCAGTGCAGAGCAGACTATACAATTTCTTTATGCAAGAATTGAAGACCTCTTACCTTTTTATACTTTTCACATATGACCAGGGTAATTTTTTTTAAAATAGTATGACCTACAACCTAGCTGGTTTTTGGCAAAACTCCAAATTCAATTCTCATGTTTTGATTCCAGAATGGCACAGGATATCAGTACTAGACAATGATGTGTTTCTTTACACTCTCCTGCCACCCTCAAAATTTCTACTACCAATGACACGTGCTAAGAGAGCATGACTTGAGTTTGCCTTAAATCCCTTTAATACCAGTAACAGTAAGGGGACCTGAAGATCATGAATTTTTCATAATCAGGAGGAGCTCAAATTTGCCTGAATTTAGCCCTATGCATGTGACAGAATTGTAATGCTATACTTATTTCAAAAGCAGTAATAATGATAAATGGGGAGCAAAAGCACAGATTATCAGAGCTGCAACTACTAGTGTGAAAATTTGGTGAGCACAGAATTAGCTCCAATACATACCTTTGGTCGAGCACAGCCTCTGAATAGGATGGCGGAGAGTCCAGGTCCACTGGCCGGTGGTAGGCCTGGTTGGACATGTACTGAATCCCGTTGTTGACATTGTAGGTGACACTGCAGTGGTGTGGGTGATCGAGGACCACCAGCCGGGACAGCAGGACAGGGTGCTGCAGTCGATGCACTGGCAGGGTCATGAGATTGTTGCGTTTCCTTTGGTGATGTAGGACTAAGGCAAGAAAGGCCACCACCAGTACAAAAATGACAGAGCTACCAATGATAGCATAGGTAATACTAGGGTAGTAAAGCAGCTGATTTTCTGAGGTTACGTAATCTTGGCCGCTGCCTGCCTCTGCAAGACAAAAGGAAAAGTAAGCCTGCGACTTGTTTCAATATAAAACTGCTCTTAACCTATGCTGTGTTTTCTGCTAATGCACTGTGTGACAAAAGCAAGTTTTCCTTTTTTCTTTGGATTGTGGAAAATTAGTTTATTAAAAGCATACACATGCAAATCAGAGATTGGCTGACTATCACTCAGTCCATCCTCATCTGCAACAAGTGCCAGCAGATAAACTACTAGGGAGAGACAAACTGAGAAGGAGGAAGATACACACCATAGTAGGAAGCATGTGCACTATCATGGGAGTATCTCCTCCATCCCTACCTATCAGTCATAACTTTTTGTTTCTAGAGGTGAGACACTGAGTTCCGAGGCATAAGCACAGCACCTTAGCTGTTCCTGGCAAAGCATGCTAGAATTGGAGATGCAAAAGGCCTGATCTTTACTTTTAATGATAACTTGCAGTGCAGTCAAAGTTTACATAGAGTTTATTTAAAAAGGTAGCAACTACATCCTGTGCTCCACAGATCTAACAGTCAAAAGTAAGTATGGGAGAAAATATAGATAGCTGCTCAGTAAATGGTGGCTATTTGGATGTTTGCAATCAGAAGACCTCCTGCTGGAAAAAATTCAAAAGAAGAAAGGGTGCTGGAACAGCAAAAACAGCGATGTAAGCCTGTTAGATGTGATATCAGTAAGGGATGTGAAAGTCTAAAAGCAGAGTGCAGTGAAATAAATGAATGGTAGAAACAAAACAAAACCCCCAAACCATACCAAACAAAAAACCAGGTTTAGGATAGAACAAGATGAGGAAATGAAAAACATGAGCTGGGCTGAGGCCATGAAAGATGACACAAGTGAGCTTCAATTTGAGATGGAAATGGTGGAGGGAATGGTTGGAAGCGGTAACTGAGTGGCAGGAAGCCGGAGCAGAAGCACAATCCTGAACAGCAGCATTAGAGGGATGATGAGAAGAGATGAGAAGACCAGATCAGAAGACGTACTTCAGATAGTATATAGTGTATGTTTTGTTTGCAGGAGGCACTGAGGAATCGGCAAAGTTACTGAGAATTGTAAGAGAAGTTACTATTAGATTTGTTCAGAGTCATGATACAAGAGAAGGAATTCCCACCCGGGCTCTGGGCCCAGAGAAGCAAAAAGATAATGGAATAATGACTTTGGACAACATTTGAATAGATCTTGAACTGCATGCAAATCTTATGAAAAAACACAATAAAAGGCAACAAAATACCTAGGTGGAAAGAGGCTCAGAGAAGAAAAATGGCATAAACACACTGATGCAACTCTGCCACATTTGAGGCCAGTGCCAGCACCACAGAACTATGTTCCCTCACTCCACTTCAGGCCCCTACTCACAAGGTCATGCAGCTTTTAAGTATTGTTTTCTTCTTTTGGGAAGAATTTGTATTTCTGTGCAGGCTGTAACTCCTTATAGTCTCAAAAAGAAAAATGCTATTCTGATACAAGACATTCATCTACCTCAAGAAAAATGAGAAGCTGAGTAAAAACCAAACCAAACAAACGCAATCCCTTGACCTCCAAAATGCACACAATTACAAGAGGGCTATCCATCCACATTCTTCATTTCCTACTGCAGAAGGCTGGGACACTAAATCTTAACATACAATTTTCCTTTCTTTCACCTATCAACCAAAACCATTTTTTTGATCACTCAGAATTACAACTGAGCCACTTACGAATTCCTCTAGCAACAAAATAATGAAATATATACCAGCTGTTTCTGGCATAATAGAATAGTTTTCCTCAAGCACCCATTGTTCTGCATCAAGATGTTTTGGGTATTTCTCTCAATATTTGATTTTGGTAGTTCACGTCCATGGCTAAACACCAAACCACATTTTCCAGCACGACTAAAATTAACATGCATTATTTAGGTAAGATAATACAACATAAAATGGCTAATCCTTTAAACACCTCCAATTTAAATCATAGATATTTCAGTAAGAAGGGATGAGATGGGAAAGAAAGACTGTACCAGAACTAAAAGAACATGATTATTGGTCCTGCTACTGACTACAAAAACTAACACTCTGTCGTGGTTTAGCCCCAGCCGGCAACTAAGCAGCACGCAGCTGCTCACTCCAGTTACAGGGCCTTGAAAGAGTCCTGTATTGCTATTTTTCGTCACTACCTCCCCGGGTCGTGAGTGGGTAATTTGCGCGCCTGCTGCCTTCACTCTTAAGTAGATCTGTTTTACTGTTGATGCCACTACAACCAAAGACCAGAGCTTGCGGTCCAGCTGCAAGCCACACAGTTTCCTTGATTCCTAGTGTCATACCTCAGCAAGGATCCTTACTAAAGTTATTTCCCTGTGCAACTGTGCTGGAGACAAAGCAGAAATCATTGTCAACACTAGGTCTCTGGCTCAGAGATTTTTGATTTTTTAAATCAAAGCAGAAGGGAGGAAAAGAATTTACATGCATTAGTAATTTTCATTACAGCTCACCAGATATTGCTGTGGCTTCTTTAATACCCTCCCTAAATTCACCAGCTAAACAATGAATTCCTGTCACATATCATGGACAAAGGCCAGCACAGGGAGTATAGTGACAAGCAGATTATTTTTATGCAAACATTAACAAGTTTATTTGCAAGGAATGATCCATGGATACCTGTAATTCTTCAGTGCAAGGAAGGTAAATATATTATGACATCCCAGTAAAATACCACAAGATTTTAATTCAACTTGGCTCACTGGTTACAGCGCATTGGCGTAAGACTCAGAACAGGATGCCTTTGCAGACCTGATGAGACCTAATTAGTTACCATGGGATCATTCTGCAGCAGCACATTCCTTTCTCCTTATAATCTTCTTCTTATTAAAAGGGAAGAAAAATGAACGAAGTGAAATATACATCAACTTCTTTTCAAAACCTTTAAGGTTATCCATCTGTTTAGGAGAGCTAGCATCTTCTAGCTCCTCCATGAAAAGCCTCTATTAATCCAAACAGATTAACCAGATTGCTGAAGAAAAAATATTTTGTCAAAAGTCAGACGGGATCTAATGACCAGCTTTAGGACAGTCTGAAACAAAACATCTATTTTATCTGGTTTTACGGTCCTTTTCATACAACAACAACCCACATAACTTGCAGAGATTTGGGGTAAATTCGCAGTTAACACACTGTTTTGGAGCTTTGGGATTATGTGGCTAATGAACCATCATTTGTTTACCAGTAACTCTCTACTCCTCTTCAGGTTTTCAGATCTGTTGCTTGTATTCCCATTTAGTTCACTGTATCTCTAAGAACAAGAGCAATCTAAGCATGCCTACACTAGGGACTACAGGTCTGTGTAGAGATCTCTGAACCAGAAGTATAGTCATGAAGGTGCCGTTTTGAACAGTGCTAACTGGTGCAGCTTTTGAACAGGCCAACACAGCAATATTGCTTTTGGGATTTGAATTAGCATCTCCATCAGTTCAACTAGTTCTAGCCTGTGTGTCTTGAACATGGAGCTGCACTGAGGAATACAGATATATCCTGTGAAGAGGAAAGAATCTGGCGCTTTTTCTTGTGCCCTGGGCAGTGCAGAGTACTTTGCATGGAGATACTCCGTCTCCCCACGCAAAGGAATCCATCTCCCTAAACATGCATAGTCTTTATACCTTTACAGGAACAGACACAGAGTACACCATATCTCTGAGACAGACTTCTGCCTAGGAAGATTCAGCTATCATCAAAACAAAGTCTTCTTCCACCACAACAATAACCTTATTCTTGCCTTACAGGTGTTTTTTCTGGGCCAAGAAGACACAATCTTAAGGTCCCTTAGCAAAACACACTCACATGTGAAGTTCAGTGGTATTTCACTTCTGCTGTGGTGTAGTTTAAACCAAGAAAGACCAGCCTGCATCTAAACTCCCTTTCTAGCAAAGTCAGTAAATACAAACCTGCAAAAGATGAAAGTAACCTTACTTGAGCCTACCAGCACTGCTTGGCTTGTAGC
Organism: Phaethon lepturus; assembly: GCF_000687285.1. NCBI lineage: Eukaryota > Metazoa > Chordata > Aves > Phaethontiformes > Phaethontidae > Phaethon > Phaethon lepturus. The sequence continues at coordinate 25,205 of NW_010522570.1, forward strand.
CCTAGAGAGGGCACGTCCCATTCAAGGTAAAGAAATGAACTGCCCTTAATGGTATTTCAGAATAATGTTCCAGCAAGAAAACTGCTCTATAGCACAGCTAAAACAAAAGTAGTAGAGCTATGAGACAGTTTTTCATAAAAGAGACTTCTACATCAAGTTTCTTCTTCGTCTTACTATATATCTGATCATGTTGAAATAATTAACTTCTTGGTAATGCCTTAGCAATGTTCTTTTTTTTTTGTAGAGCCAGGTGTGGAAGGGAATGATGGGTACCTAGCTAAGACCTCCCGATGAAGCTCTATCCATTTTGTGCACACTGTAATAGGGAAAAAGTGAGATATAAGAACACCTGAAAAATCTTAGCTGGACATGCACGACTACTTTAGAAAGAAAAAGCCACAACTCTAGTTCTGCTCTAGTAACTTTCAGCAAATGTTTACACATCACAGAAGTAACTGAACTGAATTTCTTGATCATTCAGTCACCTTCTCCCAGAAGAAGCAGATATTATCCAGGCAGATTTAAAAAATTCTATCTGCTCTGCTATTAAATGCAAAGTCACAAGAAAGGTGAGTGGACAACAATTTAGCTTAAATTCACAGAGTATTTATTCTTTCATGCCTTCTCCCCCCCCCTTAAGAAGACCTATGTTTTCTAATCACACCACATAGAAACAGTTTATCAATGCCACTTATGCCTATTAAACCTTATTATCTGGGAAATGCTGAATTCGCAGATTAGAGATTTTTGGAATGTAAAAAGCCTTGTGAATAATTTAGGAAAAGACTGATAAAGGAAACATAATGGGTTGTGCTCAGAGGGCTATCTTATTGACTGTGAACAAATTTGCTGTCTCAAAGTTTTTAAAAAGATCTGAGAGTAACTGCATTAAGTCTGCCAGACACAGGGATGAGAGGCTATTATTTTATCTTTTGCAATCCTCTGCTCAAGCCTGGCTTTTCACAGTTCATCAGAGAAAAAGCTTTTGAAATACATAATCTGAGTAGACATCTGTAGCCTTAATGAGCACGAGTCATGGTCCATCTCCAACAAAGATGCTACTGTAACAACACATTTAAATTCCAACTGGTTAAAGTGCAGGGCTGCAGCTTGGAAGGTTAAAGATGACAACAATCACATACAGACAGGCAGAGCCTCTGCACATTATTTACTTTTTGTGCTAGGAGTTCCTAGGGCATCCAACTAAGTCTCCAAAGCTCTTAAATTTCTCATCCTTGATGCTTTTATGTCCCACTGTCCTGGATTCGGCTGGGACAGAGTTAATTTTCTTCCTGATAGCTGGTATAGTGCTGTGTTTTGGATTTGAGATGAAAATAATGTTGATAACGTGTTTTTACTTGTTGCTAAGTAGTTGAGCTTCCCAGGCTGGCCTGCCAGTGAGAAGTTAGGGGGTGCACGGGAAGCTGGGAGGGGACACAGCAGGACAGCTGACCCAGGCTGGCAAAAGGGATGTTCCATACCGTATAACGTCATGCTAAGTGTATAAACTAGGACAGTTGGCAGGGGAGGTGCCACAGCTTGAGAATAAACCGGCCATTGGTCAGCGGGGGTGAGCGGGTGCTGTGCATCACTTATCATCATTATAATTCTATTATTATTATCATTATTACTACTATTATTATTAGTATAGTGGTGGTTTAGCCCCAGCTGGCGACTAAGCCCC
>NW_010522571.1:0-33478 GCF_000687285.1 Phaethon lepturus
CCAACCTAGTGATTCTGTGATTCTGTGTTTTATGACAAAAATATTTTTTACATAGTTATAACTATTTAAAAGACTATATGAGTAAGCTGTAGTTGAATTTGGTTTAGGTACGTCCTAAGTGTTGATAACTTCAATTAGAAACTTTATCATAAGCTTTTGATGCTGGTTTGTAAACAATTTGTGGTCATGTCTATTTCTTGAGAAACTGACAGGACTCTGTCTGCCAGTGGCATTTGTCAGTTTTCACAGTGATCTAAAGAATATTTATTACACGTTGCAATAATAGAGTTCTCATTATTTCAAGCAGTCTGTGCAATTTAATTAGTCTCACCATGTCAGGTCCTGACTTTGGCTTCTACAATGAACTGTGCTAGATTAGGGTGGGCACAAGCCTAGTGTCCTATAAGACTAAAAGATACCAAAGAATCATGGCAGAAAGATGATAATTTTTTTAAGTGGGCATAACTCTCCAAGGTACAGTGTAGTGTCCGATTTATCTTTGTATGTCCATGAACAGCTGTTACTGTTTTCTTCAGTCACTCCTTATTCACAACATTAAGCAAACCTTATTGATCAGTTCTTCATCTTGAGATGCAGCCTGACAGGATGAATCTTCTATATTTGTTTTGTTCCCAGTTTCCTCATGACTGGTATTCCCTTTTCCCACCAGAGGCAGAGAAGGCAGATGCCCACATTTCTTACAGCACTGCCTTGTCTTTAACATTCATGGGGCTCCATTTTCAGGCAGCTGGAGGAAGGTGCCTTTCCCTGGTTTTATTCTTGGACGTCTGTTTCAGAATGAAAAGCCTACAATCCACCCTGCCAATTAAGATGACTAAACTTTGCAGGAACCTGCTTTTCTTTTTCTTTGTAAATTTAGGAGTGTGACAATGAGACTGATAGCTGACCTCTTTGTCTTAATTTTTGTGTTCAGCATAGCCTTTAGATATATTTGTGTTTGTGTGTATGTGCATGTACAAAAAGAACTCTGTTTCCTATATTCCATCCATCTGCTTTTTGATACCATGAACATGTACTTAATAGAATGTTTAATTTGACCAAAAACTGGTAAGCAATGATAAAAAAGTTACATAAATAATCTCCTTTTAATATGATATTTTTAAGAGGCATCTCACTTTGATATTTCTTTTAGGTTTTCTGACGAATATTTGTCCTTTAAGTGACTATGAGTTCTTTCCTTTCTATAAATAGCTTATAACGTCAGTCATGTGTGGCCTGTAGGAAGCTAACAAAATAAAATACAACTCTGTTAAACAGTTAGAAATACTACTATTAGAACATCAGAAATACCATCATCAACACTACAGGTTAGAAAAAGTAATATTTCTCATAGCTACTCAAATTACATTGGCCATTAAGATACAAAAATACAGTGGACATAAATCTAAACTTGACTTGATTGATCCAGACCAGCTTTAACCTGGAGCCTGCTCACCCCTACCTTGAAGTGGATTTTAGTCATGGGGCTCAGACTGTTACAGACTTTGCAAGTGGAGGTTGAAACAGAGTAAGTGCAGTGCTTCCTTATTCACGGGTGAGGGGGCTTGGCAAAAACATAAAACAGCAGAATCACATGAGCCTTTATCACCCACCAATAATTAGGGCAATTTATATTTCAAAGAACATGGTGGCAATAATCTCTTGTACTCCCAAATAGAGTGTCTGATGTTACATTTCCGTGTATGCAAACTACAGGACAGAGTGACCAATGTATTCCTGTGCTATGGTGCCAGCCGTTTCCATCCTTCCTGTGTCTCAGTGTACAGGAAAATTATTTTTATAGTCTCAGAGTAAACATGTAGTACTTAACCTATAGCCTCAAGTAACTTACATGAAGTAATGCCTTCATATAAGTATTGTAACATCAGTTTTAGATCTTGGTTTGTGTGGTTTTGTATTCTAATAGGTTTTTACAATTAAAAATGCTTTCCATAATTGCTGTAAGAAGTTAAAAGTTAAAAGAATATTTGTGAAATATCAATATAACTGCAAAGTTATTGAACTGTTTTGTTGTTTAGTGTAAACAATATGTCTCCAAGTTGGAGAAAGTCTGTGCCACAGCAGACAGCACATCTTAGTACATGCCTTTTATAAACATGCAACGTACTGCTTATTAGTCAATGATTTGAATTATATGTATATTTATATGCAAGTCTTTTCTGCTCTTTTATTACAAGAGCATTACTTCAGAACATATTTTTTCTAGAAATAACGTTTGGAGTACTGAATATTTACTAGTGAGTCATTGAAAAAGAATCCTGCAAACACAGTTCAATTTCTTCTAGAATAAATACATTGGCAATAATTTGCATGCTCCCAGTTGACATGAATCGTAAGGCCTATCTACACAATGCAACAAAGTCTGTAGCTGTTTTACCCGGAAGTATCAGAGCTAAAAGTCAACTTAAGAGCAGTATGTGTGTTTCAGGGAAATGCAAATCTCAGTTCTGAACTAGTACTTGATCATATCACAGTACTAAGTCAGGTAGGCATACCATGGTGGTTGCCATAAATTAATATTTCATCAGGTGTTTGGAAACAATTTTCTGTTGAACTTTGAAACCTGTGATCCTTAGTCTTGACTAAATACATGTTTTGAATAATGCTTCAGATAATGACTACAATTTGATTTTAGATGGCTAGGATAACTTGCTTTCATGTAATCTGAGTTTTATAGTAAATACAGTATTTGCAAGCTACTTTTGCTTCCTTATATGATAGAAAAAGGCTGTAGGATATTTTCTCACACAGAATAAATTAATTCAAATTATAGTGATATATGTAATGCAACTAGGATCTAAGATAGAATTTAGTGATATATGTAAACAATTTAAGTCTGGGAAAAGTAACAATAATAAGTATTATTTCTTTCTATTTTTTCACTACAATTTACCAAGTAAACTATATCTTATTTCAGAGACAATCATTTGGGTGTCGTCAGTTACTGTTTCCTTATTATTCAATAATCAGAATAAGCTGAATACCTGTTACAGTTACGGTATGATAATCTACTTATAAGTAGAAAAAATTATTAATTGTTTTCATTTTTGCTCAGTGATTTATGTCTCTGTTTCATATGCCCAAAAGCACTTTTTGTGATCAAAGAAGTCACCTTAAAGTTTAGTTGATTTCCTTATACATTCTCTTTCCATTACCTACTTATGCAACTACTTCTCATTCTTTATTACTTTTCACATGTGTTTTGAAAGATACAACATGGACAATTATACAGCATAACAACACGAACCTAACCAGAGTCAAAAGTGCTAATCGAGAGAACCCACACACTGTGTTTTTCAAGTACTCTGCCAGCCTAGACCAGCTTCAGGCTACAATTAGCCATGCAGAGCACTGTGAACAGGAGCTTGCTTACCACTGCAAAAAGTCGAGACTTTTAGACAAGCCAGGTAAGTAAATCAGACAAATTTTATTATTTTGGATAATGCATTTAATTTTACTGGCTACTAAAAGTATTTATTTTTATCAAGCTTATGGCATTTTGCTACTAGAAAGTTTGAACTACTTCAGATACCTGGTTCTCAGATTCCTGTAAGTTTCCAAGAGAGATTTGAACCAGAAAAACACCAATGTCTGTTTATAATGATCTTCTTTCACAGAATTAAGTGCTCTCAAAGTTAATTTCTCTCATAAGTCTTTTAAAGTAACAGAGATTATTATTAACAGACCTCCTGTTGGTTTGCCTTCCAGAGATTTTTAAATTTTAATGAAGGAATTACTGAGGAAATATCTCCTAAAAAGAACATAAATTAGTGCACAGATATCAGCAGTTTATTGCTGAATATTTTGAACACTTAATGTGCATATTGTGACAAAAAACATTGATAACATCAAATTTCCACTGTTCAATATAACCATTCATTAAAAAAAGCAAGAGTTAAAATGTGGATTATTGACAAAAATATAATTATTTTAAGATAAAAATAAATGGAGATTCTCTGACATACTTAAAGAAAAATGAAGTTATATAGTCTACTTCAATCTTAACTCTCACTGACACAGAGCTGCTCTTAGACTTTACTATGAAAATCCATTCTAAGTACTCCAAATAACGTGGAAGTAAAACACTGATTATTGTCTTTTGAAAAACTGAATGAAATTGTTTGACTTGTCTACCAGAAACTGCTCAAATTGATGACCTGGCATATTCAAAGAGTGGACCTTTGAGTGCAACAGTCTCTGGTTCTGTCTCTAAACTCTGTACTTACATATTCTTTCTCTTTAATTATGTCATGGACATCACTGGACTTGGACTAGAATACGGTCTTGACAGAATATCTGCTTGAAAATGTCTCCATAGCATAAAAGATGCTTAAAATATTGCTTAAGATGTCCCACTGAACCTCCTTTTTCCCTACGGACTCCAAATTATAGTTAGATGTTCAAAAGCCTGCTTTACACTAAGCAGAGGGTTTCAAGATTATGCTCTCTAGGTATTCCGTGTCTTTTGGCTGTTAACTGTCACATAGTCTAAATGAAAACAAAAAAACCCAACAATAAACCCCACCTTTTCAACTCACCAATTTCAGCAGAGCAATCAAGCTAGAAACCATTAAAAAATTAGGTCATAGAAGAAGAGAGGGAAAGACCCAGGCAAGCAAGACTTTCTACTTTTTTTTTGGTGATCCAATGAGATTGCACAGAAATGCAGGTTTTCCTAGAAACCTAAAAGAGTGCAGTCAGTCAATTGCTTTAAGCCTTCTAAAATGTAGAGTTTTGAATTCTAGAAGTAAATAGGCATGAGAAAGTTATTTGCAAGTTCTACAGATTTTCTAAAATAATTCTTTGTTTAAACACTACCACAGGCTGTACCAAATGCAACTTGCCATTCCTCTGAAAAGTGGGCTTTAGTTTGTTCTGAAAGAGAGATCTCTCAGACAAGATAATTCTAGTATCTAGTGATGGTCAGTCTTGGCTTCTTGCAGTGAGGCCATTAAAAAATGCAGCACTGAGTTTTGTGATACAGGGATGAAATAACAACACTTACTAAAGAGAGTTAGGGTTTATGTTTCCTCTCTGTTTGAAAGCAGCCAGAGCCACATTTTTATAACTGTTTAGAGGATGTATTAATTTTGCTTTAACTTTTCTAACATTCTTAATTAAATCACTTCCTTAAAATAAAATTCAGATTTTTATATTACAGGATTTAGATCTGCCTTTTTTTAGTCCAAGTGTAGTGACCATGGTGGATGACTTAATAAGGACAAATCCTCTTTGACTCATTTAGTCACAGTAACAGTAAAAACAGATAAAGTTCCTGGGAGCAGCAGCAGTTGCCCCTTTGTAGATATAGACTGTGCATTTGAAGGGCTAGGTCTTCCCTACAAGGAGAAGGAAAAAAGTGGTTTATTTTCAAAATGTATGTGCTGGTGTTTTTTTTCAGGGAACTTGGTGATCAGTGCACCTTAAGTATTCACTGAAATAGATGTTGTTTTCAGCATCTGAACCACATCAGCAGCAAACAGTATGAGGTTGCACAGTTAGAATCACAAAATCACAAATCACTGAGTGGCCGAGGTTGGAAGAGACCTCTAGAAGTCACCTGGTCCAATGCCCCTGCTCAAGCAGGCCACATAGTTGGTGCCCAGGACCACATCCAGACACCTTTTGAATGTCTCCAAGGATGAAGACTCTACAATCTCTCTGGGCAACCTGTGCCAGTGCTCAGTCACCCTCACAGTGAAAAACGGTTTCCTGACATTCAGAAAGAGTGGGCCATGTATTAGTTTGTGCCCACTGCCTCTTGTCCTGTCACTGGGCACCACTGGAAAAAGCCTGCCTCAAGTCATCTTTACATTCCTTCAAGTATTTATATACATTGATAAGATCCCCCTGAACCTTCTGTTTTCCAGGCTAAACAATTCCTGCTCTTCCAGTCTTTTCTCACAGGAGAGATGCTTCCGTCCCTTAATCATCCTTGCAGCCCTTCATCAGACTCTCTCCAGAATTTTCATCTTTCTTTTGTAATAGGGAGCCCAGAACTGGACACAACTCTCCAGGTGCGGTCTCACTTGTGATGACTGATCACCTCCCTCAGCCTGCTGGCAACACCTCAACCTCCTAATACAGCCCAGGATAACAGTAGCATTCTTTGCAGCAAGGGCACACTGCTGACTCATGTTCAACTTTGTGTCTGCCAAGACACCCAGGCCCTCTTCTACCAAACTGGGTGGCCCCCAGCATATATTGCTACCTGTGGCTGCTCCTCCCCAGGTGCAGGTCGTTACTGTTAGCCCATTATCTTCAGCCTGTCAAAGTCCTCCTGGATAGAAGCATGACCTTCTGGAGTATCAGCCACTCCTTCCAAAGTCTTGGTGCATATAGGCATCCAACATGTTTGATAAGTGGTGGAAGATTAGGGTTATATTTACACAGTAATCACTATAGTGGCTGTAGCTAAAAAAGAACTGACTGAATCGCCTTTAAACTGTGTAGACCAGATATCTTGCTCAGCATAGCACTGTAATGCAGAGCTATGTACAGAATTAGCCACATCAGTAATGGTTTCTCAAAAACATCTGTGCAGTCTTAGACGCAGTCAAGCCAAACTGTTAAGGCAAAACTGGATATGCCTAGATAAGCCCTAGTTAAAACTGGGATGCATCTAAACTGGCAACAGTAAGTGTAATGTCAATATATGCTAAAATATTTTTAGTCTGATAAATATTTTCAGTCTTTGAACCCAACAAAATGTAAGCCCTGGGCTTTTGTCTCTGAAGCTGTGAGAGCTTTTCAAATATGCTCCAATTGATCATCTTTTTCTTTCTGAAAATATAAATTTAGAACTTGCTGCTATCATGGAAAGGGAGAATTCTAGGATCTTTTGAAAATTCTAAGGTCATGCCACTCCCATTAAATTCTTCTTTCTTTTATCTCCTCAATATCAGAGAGCTGGAGGCAGAGGCGGGGAGGAACTGTGGATCCTCTCTCATTTTCTAGAGAATCCTCCCTCTTTTTTTTTTGTAAGGACATTGCAATTACAAGTGTGAATTATAGCTAAATTTTATAGGATGCTCAACTTATTTAGAAGAGCTCAGAAAGCTAAATAAGAATTCTGTTTGGAATACAAATGCTTTAAAAATTTTAGGGAAGTTTAGGAAGGTAATTTTATTTGAAATTTTGGACTTGCTGACTAAGTTGTTATTTGATCTATCCAGCATCTGAAGATAGTCTTCACCAAGTTTTCCTGTTTAAGATCACCTTTATGTATTTGCTTTCTGATTTTTATGCATGGTTCTTTGAATGATTTTATAGTCAGAAGTACAAAACAAACAAACAAAAAGCAATCAATCACACATAGCTAATAACTGAAGCATACCTGACATTGAAACAAAATTCAAATAACATTTTACTGAGGTAAGTTTGTTTTGTTTCATTTATTATGAGCATATTGAAATATCATAATTTGAAGTGTAAATAGGTAAATTATCAAATTGCCCACACAATTTAATCCCTGCCACTTCTGCTATCTATAATCTCCACTAGCTATGACTGACAAGTACAAAATTTGATGATAGTCACATGAAATATTTTTTGGAACGTGTTCTCCACATAGTAATTCTTAACTGACTGTATTTTAAGAATATATTATATTGAATCAACCTGGATAGCATTTGCAAAAAATATTATTAAAGAAGTCACCTGTTAATACATTTATGTGATCATTCTGAATAAATCTCTAGTCATTTTGATTAATAGCTTTATTTCACTTAAGCAATATTTTCTGCCAAAGCAGGGATAATGATCTGGGCTAATCAATATGAACTTGCAGCGTTTCAGTAAAAATTCTCCCCTCACCCTGCTGTATGAACAAATAATTGAGACCAGCTTTTAAACACATCCCAATGTCCCCAACGAAAGACTGGGAATATTAATTCATGACTACGATATAAAGCTAAGGCATGCTGTTGAAACAGCAGAAATATTTTACAGTTTTAGTTGTTTGAAGCTTTTTAAAGTGTTGTCTGATAAATTATGTATAAACTGTCTCTAGTTTTTCTTCCTCCTGTGATGGCTTGCAAACACAAACACTGATATTCGACATTGATGCCATTATGCAAGTTTGACTTTTCCAGAAGATGCTTGCACTATTTTTTATGCCTGCTGGACCGACAGTTGTGTGGTAATGAACGCAGTCAATATGTTTACGATCTGAGAGATTGTCAGCCTAACAGACATCTAGCCTAACAGTGAGGTTTAATAAACAGTGGCAGTTGTAAGTAGAGACTAAGATAAATTCCAGCTTCTTTTTGGGGCCCTGCTGCTGAAATCTTGGAGCTCCAACAACAGCAAAAAACCTTTATAATTTAACAGTACGTGTTTTCTTCTCATGCCTTGATTCTCATGAATTGCATCTATCACCCTTCTGCCTTCTCATATGAGATAGTTTATCTTCATGCTTCATATCTTTTAGTTATTACATGCTCTGTGTGTATTTTGTGTTGCTGTGCTTGCTTGGCAGCATCTTTAAGCTTAATTTGTAGTGCTGTAACACTAAGGAAACATCCAGTATTATAATTTTGCTACAAACAATGCTGACTGGATCCACCACACAGAGATGTAATAGTCCTGGGAAACCTTACTTCTACTCACCAGATACATCAACTTATTTATGGAAGTGCCATTAACATGATTTCTGCTGTCTCCAAATATATAAATTCTGAATCTGCTGCCTGTAACCTAAAAACTGTCTTTGCATATTTCTGATTAACACCTCCATTCAGCTGCTTAATGTTCATCACAATTATGGGTAGTAGTACTCTCTAGTACTCTTGGTGGTGGGATAAGACCATTTCCATATAGCTTTTCTGTAACACTTCTTGTTCTATTGCTGGTAGTTCCATGATCTGAAATTGATCTTTACTTGGGAATATAAACTACCTTTGTTTTTAGGGTGATGGTATCTCCTTTTTCATGGACCATTTAAAAATGAATTCTATAAATGGACTGCTTAAGATAAATGATTCCAATATCATGGCTGGCTGAGCTAGGGACTGTGAGTTCCCTTTTCCACTAATGCAAGCAAAAACCTGTGACAATCATTTAATACTTTATAATGAAGTATTAAAATGAATAATTACTTATCAAGTAAAGGTAGTAATTTTTTTTCCAACTGTTGTTTAAAGTTTATAGATTTGATGGGTGTTTTTTCTTTGCTTAACCTTTTGGAAACTTGTTTGGATGAGAAAAACTGGTTAAAGTAAGAGACAAAACTGGGCACTGATTTTCTCCAACCTACCTTTTAGATGGGATGCCATTGAGCTGGTGGATTGGAAGAAACAATGAGACACAGACTTACTGGGGAGGTTCCTTGCCTGCTGTACAAAAATGTGCTTGTGGATTAGAGGGGAGCTGCATAGATTCCCAGCATTACTGCAACTGTGATGCGGACAGAGATGAATGGTGACTTTTTACTGTTGCTTATTCACAATACTTCTTCCTGGAAAGTAAATAAATATACAGGCCTTAGCACATTTAGAACATCAAGGTTGTTATAAATTTAAATTCTCATATTATCACCTGTTTCTTTGATATAGAACATGTTTTCTTACAAAATTATAACTATATATGTTAAGTATTATTGATATTTTATTCTGAAATCTGGGGAGGAATTAATTTTATACAGATACTTTCTAGTTTTGTAGGAAATTGCCTGTTATATATGAAGACATTAGCTCTACCTTTAGTACAACTTCAATTATTCATTTTAGAATACTGAAAGTAAGTAAAGATAAAGTAAATTTTTCTGGAAAAAAGTCAGTTAATTTTTAACATAATTTTTGATTACACTTTTAAGTTTAGGCTTAAAATATTCCACTTGAACTTGAAATTCTCTGATGTTATTTATGGTCCCATTCAAATAAGTAACGTAAGAGATGAGTTCCTGTTAAAATGTCAAATCTGAACCTGAGTTTTCACCTGAAAGGATCTGATACAACTTTCTCAATAATAGCTCCTGTGCAGTATAAGACTTTAAAAAGCAGACAGAGACTTTTCAGATGAAAGCTTTTCTGCTGAAGCAAGTTTTAGGCTTCTAAATTTGTAAAACATTTTTAACTTACATAAATCTGATTCAGTGAGTAGGTTTGTAGATACATGTTAATAAACGTAGAAACATCTGGTTTTTGAAAATAAAAAAATATAAGGAAGGTACTTAGGAACATCTTCCTGTGTACATGATGAAACTATACATTATTTTCTCCTAAAGTTAGATATCCACCCTTCCTTTAAAGGAACAACTTCTGAATTTTGTTGGACAATGCTTATTCTCTCATCATGAGCAAGGAAGTCATCAGATACAGAAATGAAAATAGCACAAAGGGTTAATCAAAAAACAATTCTTCACAAGCTTAAAAAGTTTCTGTAGGAAAATAATTTATATCTGCAGTAGAACTCACAGAGTAATATCTGCTGTGATTATTCCAATAATGAAGGTAAACAAATACAGGGAAACTAGTAATTTCCTTACTATTGTGTGTACAAAAATACAAACAATTTTTGATTCCCAACAGCAAAATAAGTGTTAACAGAGGAGTGCATTTTAAGACAGTATTTTGAGTAGTTGCATTTCATTTTTGCTCAATTCTGACAATCATTTCATCCATGCTCACATATAACCATAAGATAAGTTAATTTATAATGTTAACATACTTGTAAATAAAGTAGATAAAGGATGACGTGTATGTGTTCCATATAAGTCCTTTGAGTAAATTGCATATGTTGATGATTGTATTACATTAAAAATATAATGACTTCTATTTTATATTTCTGTATGTATCCACTTTTGACTTTTTAATTTTAATTTCAAGTGGAGACTTATCCCTGTCACTCCAATGTTATGGAGGTTATATTTACACTTATTTAATAGTTATGTTTAATGTTACATTTGGTTCCCCCTAGAAACCATGTTTGAATCAGCTGGCTCAATACTTTAGAGGGTGGAAAAAACAGGTTGAAGCTGTGCTTCTTTGAGATGTTTTCTGAGCACAGAAACAGTGTGGTTTTGAAAACACGGTTTTGATATTCTATTTTCATAGTGAAATCTATGTTATTTCATAGGTTGGACATAGATTTAGCTCTAAAACACCTTGTTTGACTAATCAAAATCTTAAGTCTCTGAAAGTCTAAAATAAAAGTGATACTTAAAAAAAAATTGTTCCTAAATATCTACAAAAATGCAAATCTTCTCTGCAGAAGAGGTAAGCTAGTTTTTATTCAGTTTCCCTTAATTTGCAGCATAGTTTTACTGAAGCAAACAGTTTTGATGTTTTGAGATGGGTTTTTTTCAGTTCTAAATTAGAAATCTGCTCTATCTTACCTCATCAAAAATTAATATTTAAAAAAAAAAAGTTTTCCTTTCCTCACTTAAGAAAAAAAGGTTTGTGGAAAAAAAAAAATACATTTGTGTGCAGTGTGCTCCAAGACAGATAAACAGAAACGGTGATGTTAGTTAGGGAGAGGAGAGAGGAGAAAAAAAATCACTAATTTCATTCAGCACAAGGATGGAATCTCTTCCTGTTGTCTCAATCCCAGTGCATGTTCTATTGAGAGAGGGGGTTGCTAAGCCCAACCATGTTCCTGGAGAAATGTGGCTTGCTTGCTGAGGTGTGTGTGTCGCATTTAATCTCTGAGCAGTGCAAGTTCCAGATTGCCTCCCCTCTCTGAGATTGTACTGTTGTCTCTGTTTGCTTTGCCCATTAAATGGAAGATTCAGCTATAAATGGATTGAATGAACAGACTGAATTTTCTGGAACGATCCTGAGCGATTGAATATTTCCATGAGTTCAGGGGAAGCAAAGTTAGGGCTCAAACTGGTGCTTATGGAGTTTAGAAATCTAGTTCTGACACTAAGTTAACAAAGGTTTTAGACAAGGAAAGATTAAAAGTACAGGGTGTGTGCTCTGAGTGCTAGGTTGCATATTCGCTTTTCTGCGAGTTACATATTTGTAGTATATGCAGCTTTTCCTGTACACTCAGCATAATTTCATATTTTTCTATTTGATTTTTTAAACTTTTGCCTAGATGAAAAAGGAAAAAAAATAGATTTATCTGAAAGTTATAGTAAGCCATTTAATATTCAATAATGAAGAGGCAGGCTATTATAGATACAGTGTGTCCTCAGCAACATGAAATCACTGACATGAGCAAACACATTAGCTTAGGCAACCTGTTAGGTAACCATTTATGTCAAAAAGAGTTTTCTGAAGCATATGCAGACAAGCACAACCATAAAACTGCCCACTTCCCATTAAATTATTTCATTCCTGTCAAATGGTCACAGTATCAATACCAAAGCACATGTTTGTATTCACAGTTACTTGTATTACTCATAGAGTTATGCAGCACTTTTTTTCAGAATTTAATTCTTTTCTTTCCCCCAGCAATGTGTCAATAATAATGAAAAGTTTATCAGAAACATTTAGGAGAGCTATGGCTTTTATTTTACCTTTTCAGGACTAATGATACTGGATTACTCTCCTACAAGGACCATCTACCAGTAACTGAAATTGTGATCACAGATACTGACAGACCAAATTCTGAAGCAGCTTACAAACTGGGGCCTTTGCTTTGCCGTGGTGACAGTAAGTAACAACTTCAGAGTTTTCCCAAGCAACAATGGGTTTTGACTGCAATAAAATTTAAATGTTGTTTGCTAAAGAGCCTAAGATACACTTTTGTAAAAATTTCATCCAATTCTTTTAGTAATTAGGAAAGAAAAAGAAAAAATGCCATGGCCCAGTGCAAACCAGGTTAGAATTGTATAGATATATTTTTGATGATACTCTTCAACAGTGAAGATAGAAATAGTATAGTCTCAAACAGATATTTTGAGTACAAAATCCAGTGTTTTAATGCAATTTGAATTAAGTAGTGAATAAAACAGTATATGAAATGGAATTCATAACTCATAACTCATTACCATGTCTTGGGAGAAACATACCCTTCACTAGGTATGCATGCCTTCATCACCAAATCTTATGTATATTAACTCATCTGAGTATTTGTGCAACTAGGAGAACTATACTACAGGAGATTAGTCCAGTATATGTAATTTCTATGAGCAAAATTTTAACTCTATGTAAGAATTTAAAATTTAGAAAGTTATACAGTAATTCAAAACACAAAGCTTGTACATTCTGACTATGTATGTAGTAGCCAGAAAAATGTGTGAAGAAATCATTTAAAGGTAATGAGACAAGTGGAGCAAAACTGAGGTCTTACTGAAGATTTGTGATGACATTTCTGATTTCATCAATTTATATTTTTATTGGCAAAGAAAACAGATTTGGTTTATGTTCAACAGTGAACAATTGCACAAGATTGTATGGCTGCAGCTGTTTGTAATAAAAAATCAGGTGAAGCAATGCTACAGTTCGTCCTAAAGATCTCTACTGAAGAGTTGAATGGGCAGGATTTTGTTTACAGTTGGGTAAGGGATTAGAATATGTAATAAGCTTAATATCTTTACATAAAATGTTACCTTATGAGTTTTCATGAACTTCATTATTGTTTCAAATAATTATAAATTGCTATTTTTATTCATTATGTGATTTTCCTTCTTCATTATATGATGTTGTGTTTGTTTTAAAAATTTCTTCAGACTTTATGAATAAGAGGAAATGAATACCATTAAAGTACCAATCTCTACTTTTAGGCTCATTCAGTAGACTGCACAGATAAATAAATAAAAAATAGCATATATTTATTTTTATGGCACCTCTGCTTTCATACCTGTGACTTGTGAGGGTAATTATGCCTGGAAGATTTGTTAACAGATGTGTGTTACAGCAGTATATTCTAATTTTCTTATGAAAATTTTTAAGATATGAAAAAAAAGTTGTTGGGTGCTTCCTTATCACTTGTCTGACATCTGATTGTGAACTGATCATTTATTCTACCTATCAAAGAACTGTTAAACTGTGGGGTTATCATACAGGATTATTACATAATTCAGAGTGGAGAGGACCTAAGGAGGTCTCCTGCTTACACCAGCGAGCTCAGACCAGGTCTCTCAGGACTTTGTCAAATTGGGTCTTGATGTCCCCAAGGATGGAGCCTGCACTGCATCTCTGGGCAGCCTGCTCTGCTGCTTGGCTGTCCTCATTGAGAATTTCTTATTACTAAGATCAAGCCTGAAATTATTTTTTCAACTTATACCCATTGTCTTTGATACTCACACCTTACACCAACGCAAAGAGCCTGGCTCTGTCATCTTGTTTATTTTCCCTGAGGTTTCAGGGGCTGCTGTCAGGTCTGCCACAAAGTTGTTCCTCCTTCAAGATGAACCATCCCTAGTCCCTCAGACTGAAGGGCAGGAAAAGTGCTCCAGATCTGAATATCCTAGTGGCCTCCCCGTACTCACTCCTGTTTACTAATATTTTTCCTGTACTGGAGGGCCTAAAATTGGAGGCAATATGCAGATGTTGTCTTACAAGTGTTGTGTAGAGGGGGATAACCATTTCCCTCAATTGACTGGCCATGTTCATGCAGCCTATGATGCGAGAGGCCTCTGTTATGGCAAGGGACAATGAAACCAGGGACAATGACAGCAATAGAGCAGAAGTATTTACAGCTTGTGTAGTACTAATAAGTGGGGAGAATTTCAATTTCGCTATTCATCAAGTTCCCAAGTAGTATTAAGTACATAACCTGACCCCAATTATCACAAATCCTAGAACATGGAAGCCAACTAGCTTCCCCTGGTGAATCATTAAAACATACAGACAGCTCTGACACCCATTGACCTCCCCACCTTTATGTGATATTTGCTTAGTCTGAGTGAATGATTTGCTGCAAATTTCACACTTATGCTAAATGATCACAGTATTTCTAGACAAGCTGCAACAGAAAATTCTAAAATATCCTGAGGACAAGAACAAGAAGTCAGAGTCTGAATGTCAGAGAAATATTTTTGTAATGTCAGACAACATTATAGAATTTCACTTCAGAAAGAAGCAATTTGCGACTGAAATAATCTCAGTGAAAAGAACTTTCAGAAAAACAGTTAATGGTAATAATATGGCAAAAACCTTGAAAAAGAACATTCATTTTGATTGTTTAATAAGACCAGTAATAATGCAATTTTTCTCAGCCATTTGCATTATAAAGACAAAGATAGTAAGAGATGGCATGCTTTTAGGGAGATAAAGACTAAAATTTGAGAAAACAAAATCATAGAATACTGATATAAAAAGAAAATGCAAGATGTTGAGTAAAATATTACATGTCTGATAACATATAACAGAATTTTAAAATATGAAGTATCCTATAATAAGTTATATATTTGATATCTACTTTATATCAAGTATAATATGTATTACCTATATTATGCCATTATCATAATATATTTTAATAATTATTATTATTTTAATCATTATACTGGAAATGACTGAGCGTATGACTTACTAGAATTTTTTGCAATGGTCTTTATGTATCAGCAGTGGTTTTTGTAATGAAAACTTTCTTTAAAGTTCAGTTTTCCAGAAAATGTAAAAAGCCATAAGTTGTAGTATTTTCTGAGTGTTATATGTTAAATTTCACTCTAGACAAAACTGATGAAGTAAGTCTAAACTCTCTTGTAAGGTCAGCAATAACATATTAGTAGCACTTTGAAGCTGCAGGAGGGAAGCAGACCATTATTAACATTTTTTCTAATCTGAGGTTGCAGACACCCATGAAAGTCTAATTAAATGCACTTTTAATGACATTTTGTTCTGCACCTTTGGATAGCTGGCAAACACAAAAAAGATCTAGTAGCAAATAACCATTCCTCAGAAGTGTTGTCAAACAAACAAGCAAAAAAATTCTTGGATTCTCAAATGTGATTTGAGTACTCTCCAGAGAGATTATTGATTATTTCTGCTTCTCTCACTTTCTAAAACTAAACTATACAATTCTGCTTCATAGGGGTATCTTTTTATTAAACATGGTTTTTGTTCTTTCTGACAGACATAAGTTTTTCAGAGTAACTCACTGGCATACCTTATAAAAATATGGGGGAGAAGGTTTACTTGCATTTGTGATACACTTAGTACTTCATTAAAATATTCAAAACCAAAAGATGGTAAATTCTCATTGCACCAATAATGTATTCCTTGTAGGACATCTACTTAGAGATAAAAATAATTGTTTATGCACACAGCAAAACAAAGTAGACCCATAAATAGGTCATTGAATTGAATTGTCATAAACCATGCACTCCCTTGACTAACTTTCCAAGTTAGAGTTACTGCATCAGGTACTTCTAAGAAGTCATAACTCAAGAAGTACCATAACTCAAGTGCAGTCTGGCAGAAGTTGCCTATTCTTCATTGCACATTTTTTGTTTTTACTCTTCTATTTAACACTGCATTACTGTACTTGGTTTCTTTATGTTAGGTTTTATGGATTGACTTTCTTCAATGAAGTGTGTTACTTATAGAAAACCAGACCATATCTGCCAGAACAACGCAGGAAAGAGAAACCTAATATAAGAAAAATTATAGCAAACACAATAACAATATAGTTCTTTTTATGTATGAAGTTCCATTAATGATTTTCCTCAGCATTTGTGATAGAGTTAGCTATCTGTATTTCTAAGATGCCAAAGTGCAAAGAAAATAGTAATGATATTCTAGAGGAATATGGCCATTTAGAGAAATTAGGACATAGGATTTGGTGACACTCAGGTGTATACATGTGAACAGCATTCACCTGTTTCTGTCACCTTTAAAATATATTACCGACTCATTTCTATATTCCCTTTTCTGATGCACAATACAATATCTCTAATAAATGGTATGCCAGAACTGCTGGTATCAGACTGAAAAATATACCTAAATATAATGAAAGTTAAATTAAATAATCTATATCACAGAATCACAGAAACACTAGGTTGGAAAGGACCTTCAAGATCATCAAGTCCAACCATTAATCCAGCGCCACCATGTCCCCTAGACCATGTCCTGAAGCGCCACATCCACACGTTTCTTGAACACTTCCAGAGATGGCGACGCCACCACCTCCCTGGGCAGCCTGTTCCAATGCCTGACCACCCTCTCAGTGAAGAAATTTTTCCTAATATCCAATCTAAACCTCCCCTGGCGCAACTTGAAGCCATTTCCTCTTGTCCTATCGCTAGTTACTTGGGAGAAGAGGCCAACACCCTCGTCGCCACAACCCCCTTTCAGGTAGTTGTAGAGAGCAATAAGGTCTCCTCTCAGCCTCCTCTTCTCCAGACTAAACAACCCCAGTTCCCTCAGCCGCTCCTCATAAGACTTGTGCTCCAGACCCCTTACCAGCTTCTTTGCCCTTCTTTAGACATGCTCCAGCACCTCAATGTCCTTCTGTCTTTATCTCAAGCCATGAATTTTCTCACTTTTACTCTTCCAACAACACCCACAACAATACTGGCCATATTAGCCTGCCCCTAGATTCTTACCCATAAACTTTCAACAGGTACTTAATCTCCCCCCCAGGCAGAGCTCAATACATTCCAGCTGTTTATGTACATGAAGAGCAACACCACCACCTTGCCTTCCTGGCCTATCTTTCCTAAACAGGACATAGCCATCCATGACAACGTCCCAGCCATGCAAGATATCCCAGCATGTCTTATATATTAAAACTATATTATAGTTGTCATAAGAAGAAAAAGGCATCTCCACTTTTTTTTCATTATTCAAGGAAAAGACATGTGTTCATTAAACTCTAATAAAGAGAGTCAGTTAGTATAGGTATATTTTTAAAAAAACACATAATTCAAAGGGGGGTGTGTTGTTTTCCTTGGAAGAACTGACTGGAAATACTCTGATTTTTTACTATGAAGTTCCAGTGAGTATTAGAACATATAAATATATCCTGAACACTGAAATAAAGCTAATGTGCCAAAAATATTTGTAATAAATAAGTTATGATAATTTGTCATCACTGGTCTGTTTTTTGGCCCCCCAAAAATATTGATGATATAAAACTTAATTGAATAAAATGTAATATAAGGATAATGCAAGGAAATGTACAGATAATATATCATTCAGCATGATTATATAGAAAGTAAATTTGGCCAAACTTTTGAAGTACTTCAATACTGATAAAGACAATACTGGTGAGATGAGATACTTGGAGTCTAGTAAGATATTTGATAGAGTGTCACACACTTGGTTGAATAGAAAAAAAAAGAGAACATACAAATTGAACTGCAAAATGAGGGTACAGGCAGGTAAATGTGAGCAGATAATCCATTAGACACTAACTGTATTAACTGATCATATGTGATACCTACAATAAAGCATCACAGTAAATTTCTAAATTTAGCCAAAAAAATCTGTTTCACCTATCTGCAGTAGCCTTAGAAATCAGCGCATGTCTTTGTGAATAACAAGAGTATACTGAGTCTTCACTTCTTCCTCTTTTTTAGCTTTACAATATTAATTTTTTTCCTAACCTCAGTCTAATCAACATTATTTTGATCCTCTTTACTGCTTGCTGCATAATCAAGAAGTTTAATACAAGTCTGTGGTTACAGTTTTACACCATATAAAAAAGATGTAAGGTTAAAGGATTGCATTAAAGAAGCTGAGAGAT
Source organism: Phaethon lepturus (assembly GCF_000687285.1). NCBI lineage: Eukaryota > Metazoa > Chordata > Aves > Phaethontiformes > Phaethontidae > Phaethon > Phaethon lepturus. Next base: position 18,601 of record NW_010522571.1, read on the forward strand.
GCATTTTTTAGTGGAAGCTTCTTAAGCTTAATCTCTTTCTTGAAAGCAGCAGAGAAAATCCGAAAAAGATCCAGTGGTTGGGATTTGAAGCTAGACCAATGGCCTGAATGTGTGTGCATACAAAACATATATATAAATTGACAGTAATAGCATTTATGCATTTTCCTTAAATGGACAATTTTTAATTGAATTGATTCAATGTTTTTCCTAGAATAAATGCTCTTTTTCAAAAAATAATTGACTCGGGGAACATATACAGTCTGTGGCATACCAGAGGTAGGATTATGCAATGATGACTGCAATTTCCCCTTATAGTTTTTTAGTCTGAGAATCTTATAATCAGCTGCAATGTAGCAGAGATCTAATGGGACAATGGGATTTAATGGGATCTAACAGATCTAACAGATGGGACAGCTAAACTCCACAAATTCTCAGAGGCAAACACTTGCCATCTGGTCAGACTTTGTAATGTTAGGAAGATAGCTTTAGAAGAAGCAACTTGCACACTTCGCAGTAATTTTGGCCTCCTATCTGCAGTGCTGGATGAAGGGAAATTTTTGCATGTAGCAAAACTGACAGAAATATTCAATGAATATGGAAGGAAACAGTTGTAACTAATATAAACATATAATAGATAGTGATGATTTTCCTGCTTGCTTTTGCACAGCAATAAATCAAAGAACATCACTCCCCCACACACACACTCCAAAACAAAACAAGAAGTACCAAACCCAAATAAAAGAAAACGACTAGGATACAAATAATAGATGATCACATAATTTAAAGATCAGTTTCAGAGCCCAGTTAGGGAGGAGCAGACCAAAGATAACAGGCAAAATCCTCATCATCTATGGGTACTTTAATTAAGATCAGGTAGCACAGTAGCATAGATCAAACAGGCTAATAGGATCTACAATTTACAGTGAGCACATTTTCTACGGTATTAACCTTCTACATTACTAATACTATGCATTTATAATCTGATCACAGTGACATTCCAATGAAATTCAAAGATCCTATTGATGTACAAGAGACCAGAGAAGCTGGCTGTTACAGAAAAGAGCAATCTCGGGTGGAAGCTCTCTCAGTACCTTTTAAGTGTTTCACATAGCCCCTCTAAAAAGGGTGTCCTGTTTCTGGCTGGGATAGAGTTAATTTTCTTCCTGATAGCTGGTATAGTGCTGTGTTTCAGATTTGGAATACAAATAATGTTGATAACATAGTGATGTTTTTAAGTTGTTGTTAAGCAGTCAAGGACAGTTCATCATCTCATGCTGTCCTCCCAGCAAGTAGGTGGAGGTGCATGGGAAGCTGGGAGGGGGCACAGCCAGGACAGCTGACCAAAACTGGCCAAAGGTATATTCCATACCATACAATGTCATGCTCAATATATAAAGCTGGGGGAGTTGGCTAGGGAGGAGCTTAGGAGCTCAGCTCGGGAGTTGGCTAGGCATTGGTCAGCAGGTGGTGAGCAATTGTGCTGTGCATTGCTTGTTTTGCATATTCTTTTATCACTATTATTATCTTATTTATTTAATTCTTATTAAACTCTCTTCATCTCAACCCCTGAGTTCCATCTTTTTTCTGATTCTCTCCCCAATGCCTTTGGAGGGGAGTATGTGAGTGAAGTGCTGTGTGGTTGTTTTAGCTACCTGCCAGGTTAAACCACGACAGAGGTAGAATATGGGAAAGACAGAAGGCACATTAAATGTCATCTTCACAAAGACTACAGCTGCTTTGAGAACATAACTCCAGATTAACAGTATGCCTTAGCTATGTCAATCTGTAAGAAAAGGGTAGTATTTAATGTGTCATGTCATTAAGAGGTTTGTTTTGTTTTAGGGAGAGGGAAGACCAGTCCAAAAAAAATGTACAGAAAGTATTGTTTGACAACGTAAGATCTTTATTTACTCTGCCTCAGCACTCACAGAATCACAGAATCACAGAATCGTTAAGGTTGGAAAAGACCTTTAAGATCATCAAGTCCAACCGTCAACCCAACACCACCAAGTCCACTAAACCATGTCCCCAAGTGCCATGTCCATATGTTTTTTGAATACTTCCATCGTGAGGCACCCCCCCACCTCCCTCGACAGCCTGTTCCAATTCTCGACCACCCTCTTGGTAAAGAAATTTTCCCTAATATCCAATCTAAACCTCCCCTGGTGCAACTTGAGGCCATTTCCTGTCCTTCTATCGCTGGTTACTTGGGAGAAGACTAACACCCTCCTCACAACCCCGTTTCAGGTAGTTGTAGGGAGTGATGAGATCTCCCCTCAGCCTCCTCTTCTCCAGAGTGAACAACACCAGTTCCCCCAACCACTCCCCATAAGGCCTGTGCTCCAGACCCCACACCAGCTTCGTTTCCCTTCTTTGGAAATGCTCCAGCAACTGAATGTCCTTCTTGTAGTGAGGGGCCCAAAACTGAACACAGTCTTCGAGATGCGACCTCATCAGTGCCAAATACAGGGGCACAATCACTTCCCTACTCCTGCTGGCCACACCATTTCTGATACAGGCCAAGACGCTGTTGGCCACCTTGGCCACCTGGGCACACTGCCGGCTCATGTTCAGCCAGCTGTCGGCCAGCACCCCCAGGTCCTTTTCCGCTGGGCAGCTCTCCAGCCACTCCTCCCCAAGCCTGTAGCATTGCATGGGGTTGTTTTGACCAAAGTGCAAGACCTGGCACTTGGCCCTATTAAACCTCAAACAGTTGACCTCAGCCCATCAATCCAGCAGATCAACACTCCCACCCAGCTCGGTGTCATCTGCAAACGGGACGTTTAGAGGGAGTACTCTATCCCCTCATCCATACCATCAATAAAGGTATTGAACAAGACTTGCCCCAAAACTGATCCCTCACTGCTCTCCCTGCTCACTATCCCCGCTGGAGTTGCACATGGATAGAATGAATGATGTAACACTTAAAGATCTCTAGAAGAATCGATGCAAATAACAAGCCTTCCAGTTTTGATTAGGAACTGGAAGAGTGGTACAATTTGCAATTAGAGAATTGTTTTGAGAGTCACTTTTGTTATCTTTGCAACAGTAAAGTTCCTAAATTAGCTGTCTTGTTCTCATTTGTCCCTTTTTCACTTTATAATTTCAGGTTGGTAAGACTAGTTGATATATGCCAAAAACTAAAGTAATTTCTGCAATATAATTATGCTGCTGTTTTATTTGTAACAAACAAGACTTTTATTTCACTCGTAGGAAGACTGCAGTCTTACTACTCAGATAAAATGCTAAATATCGTTGATTCCCTAACTACATGGTGTTTGGCAGTTCCAGAAAATTAAATATGAGACTATGAGCCAGACACTGTAGAGTGAAGAAATTCTTTTCCCACCCTGATTTACAACAGTATAAGATAATTTGCAATATACTTTTTCTAGACCTATATTTAACCAGCTTTATTGATACGGTAGCTTAATATTCACAAATCACACAATTTTCAGACTTGAGAAAAAGAGCAGCTAGATAAGAGAAGATGAGAAATTAAGAGAGGAAGAATAAAACTTCCTATCTCTGCCCTCCCCCAAGGACTCTCTTCTGGTTCGCAAAGATCATTCAAATGCTTCATCGAAGCTAATAATAACAGTAGTCTACTGGACTGCTACCGATGTTATTGTGCCTCGTCTAATTACTAGCATAGTTTTACTAGTTTGGTATAAATTACTAGTATTAAACTTCCTCTTGTGTTTTAATCACTGGTAACAGACAGCTCATTGTTTTTTAAATACCTGTCGTATACTTGAGTCATAACTGTCATGAAGTTTGCTCTGTGGGAGCCATGACCTGAAACAGTTGAGGCAAATGAGCTTAAAATTATTCCCAACATGTAAGGCTGCTGCCTTTGGCTGATGACATTTTGCACAGGATGGTAACGTCGAGGAGCTCATCAGGCAGCACAGGAGAGTGAGGTGCAAATCTACACTTTCCTCTCAGTCTGAGCCATCTGTTCACAGCTCTGTCCTACCATGTAAAAGTTGTCCTGATGGCTGCTTTAACTTGTGATGTCTGGCAGTAGTCCCAAGTGGTGAGCATCACAGCAAGCAATTGCCAGAATATGTATGAATATCCTACAATTTTGTGTTTTTAGTTGCAGGGTCCAAGCCCCGATTAAAACTCTGCTAAAAATTCAGGAGGAATGAGTGAATGGACTTTGATTTTACTTCACTGAGATGTGAACCAGGCCACTGTGTACACTGTATCATTGAGTTTTATTTTGCAGAAACAAGAGAAATTTGCAAATCTTTTTCTTCCCCCTCCCCAAAACAGAGAGTGCCCGAAGGAAAAATCATACTTTTGTGTGGTGTTTAGACCCAGATTACAGCATTATCAGGAGAATGTGTAATGGTCTTGTTTAATTAGATAGGAAGGTATTGAATGCGTCATTTGATTTAGAAAGCAATATAGCTTAATAAAGAAATACAGATACGTCTGTAATAATTCAGCAATAATAACAAGGTTCTCCTAGTTGCACACCATAAATGCAGATTATGTCCTTATTAGAAGGTGTTATTAGGGATTTTACATAAGCTTTTGAACAATCAAGAACTAACCTAACAAATTATAATTAAATGCCAGATTAAAGAAAACTCAAAACAGCAAAATATCTATGTTTGATCTTGTAACCTTTTTTTGAGTGAAATTGACATATTTGATTTATCATGTAAGTAAAATTGCATATGAATTTCTAAGCTTCTGTCAACTAAAGGAGAAGATACCTTCATAATTTCTTTTTTTTTTTTAAACTCCTTCAACAGTAATTACTAGGAGCTGTATCTTACCTTCTGTGTGATACCTGGTAAAACCTCACTGGACTACAACAATGACAAGACTCTTTTCCTTGTTATGTGAGAAATACACATAACAACTGTCATAGTTATGGTTTACAGTAGCTAATGTAGGTATAGCACTTCATTCAAAGATGCTATGTTTGTTTACTTCATAAAAGGATACATCAGGCCCTAGCTGGACTGTCTAGCTGAGATGGCAGGCATTCTTTTTGCATTAATTGTTTTTTGGTTGTGTGAACACGGAACCTTAATTGCTCTTGCTGATCTGTTTTTCTATGTCTCCAAGAACTCCCATTTTTTGCTTTATAGACTAAGCAGGAGGCTTCTGTCAAAGTTAGACTCTGTGATCATTGCAATCCCTTCCTAGACCTGGGCATTTTCCCTTGTTTAATCAGTTTAAAAACTTATACGGGCAATATTAGATAACACTATATCTGTCATTTAATCTTTCATTTTGACAAACAGGAACATTTTGGAATTCAGCATCCTTCAACACAGAGACATCCTACCTGCATTTCCCCACGTTCCATGGAGAACTTAGTGCAGATGTCTCATTTTTCTTTAAAACTACTGCTTCCTCAGGAGTGTTTTTAGAAAACCTGGGAATTCAAGACTTCATAAGGATAGAGCTATACTGTAAGTAACATGACCGATGGTGGTTGTTGTTGTTATCTTTATCTTTATCTTTATCTTTATCTTTATCTTTATCTTTATCTTTATCTTTATCTTTATCTTTATCCTTATCCTTATCCTTATCCTTATCCTTATCCTTATCCTTATCCTTATCCTTACCTTATCTTATCTTTATCATTATTTATTATAGGTTTCCATTGAACTAAATTAGAATAAACTTAAAGGGGAAATATTTTAAAATTGTTCTCTAGTTTTATTACAGTTACTACTGCTATTGGAGCTTTATCATTCCCCCCAAAATCCCAGCACTAAGACTATACAAATATCCATTCAAAGATAATTTCTGCCCCAGAGGGTATTTAATCTAAGAGCACAGCAATCAGCCCTCATCTGCTCAGACTGTTCTTCTGTCACTTGCTTGCTACTTTCCTGCCACCAAATTATTTTCCTCTAAATTTTAAGGCCAAGCATTACATGTGGCTTCTACGAGATTCACTCAGTCACAAGGTGCGATTCAGACCTTCTGTGGTACAGTATCTATCTCAGTCACACTTTCTCATTTATTTCTTTTTATTATTTTCTTTGTATGTACCCAAATCTTTAGACTTTTACACATTAATAAATTTTTGTTGCACAAGAGAAAACTAAATGTCTCACTAAATTCACTAAGATTACTAATGAACTAATGTATGATGAAACCTTTATCTTAACTGACTCAATGTTTTAGTCTGATATTGTTCATTATTAAAAGTGAGAATATTTAAAAAGATGAAGTATTTTTTAAAAAAATCTTTTGGATTAATTTGAAATGACACATCAATTAAAAAGCTTATACTTGACAGGTGCCTCTGAGAGTTCCTTAGAACTCTTTTTATCTTGGGATTAGACAGTTCCTCATTTTTTAAAAAGCTATTCTGTTACCACGCTAAAGTATTTTCCAGTGAAAAGTACAAATATATACATATGATATATATCATATAATACAAAATATTACTATAGAAATGTTAATATTTCCATATTAAAAAATAAAATATCCTGTTTGCTTGTGGTTTTTGCCAGTGTTAATGTCTTAAGTTATTGAAACAAACAGGAAAACACCTACTGTGTTCTTCTGTAGGCAGTTTAATTATAAAATGTTGTGTAATATTTAATCGGTTTGGTTTGTGTAGTACTGTATTTGAAAGATACCTGGTTTTCAACAGTGGTTTTGCCATGTTTATCAAGACTATGAACTGCCTTCTGTTAAAGTTCTATGAACAGGTGAAAACACAGTAGCATCATAATCTCAGTGTCATGCTATACAAAAAATGTGGGTCAGCACTTCAGTGGAGAATCTCTGAGGCAATGATGACATTCTTATGTGATAAACAATTTTCCATTTTCAAAATAAACAGTTAAATCATGGAAACATTAAAGGAACACTTCTGAGAACTAAATTTATTCAGACAGTTGGCAGAAGACCATAACTTTTTCTTCAGAATAATAATATGCAGACAAACTCATGTCACTTGTCGCATTCATTCATAAGCATCTGAACTACTGTATACTTATGGTTTTTATACGACTTGTTGGTAGTGAGGCATAAAATAAAGTGAAAAGCTGAATTGATCTGTATTTTCAGCATTTAAAAAAAACAAAATTTATCTCTTTATTTATCTCTTCAGTTCCAGAAACATCTTAATCTTTTAAATAGACAGACCTATACTTTTTTGTACATCATACGTAGGATTGTTTGTACTGGAGCCAGAATTGTGTGTTTGCACTGAGGGTAATATCGGTCAAAAATGAGCAATATACATTTCCATCACAAGTACCTTTCAAAAAAAAAAAAAATCACCTTGAACATTTCATATTGTATGAGATCATTTAGATTTCATCATCATTTACTTTTTTTATAATAGATGTGAATGCAAATCACCAACTTACACTTGCTATTCTATTAATAGTTTCACATAAATCAATGTCTTTGATTTGTGTAATAATAAATAACAATAATGAAAATATCAGGTGTCAGTGTTTAAGATGAGGATGTGTTAGAATTATTTAAAACTCACTATGGCATTAACATTTGGCATTCTATACTCGTGAACACAATGATTTTTCCTAGCATTTTACTGATTATTCTCAAGATTTATATCTAATTATTTTATTTATGACATAATGATCTTTATAACTTTAAGTTTAATTTTCCCAAAGCAAAAGTGTCAGATCAAGAATCTTAATAGGAAATGTGAAGTTTAGTCCCCTTTGTTTGGTTTTATGAAGTTACAAAAACTGCAGAACATCAGTGTATAATACTCTAGAAAGCAATTGTAGAAATGAAGGTGTGCATCCTAACTGTATTTTAAAACACAGAGGAAGCGAATTTTCTTCAAGAAAATACTTGATCCCTTTTTTTCTTTCGCAGATTTATAAAAAACTCAAGTCTTTGAATTTTTGTCTGAGTTCCTGTAATCTTCTGCAGAATTAGTGGTTGAAAGCAACAAGGCTGATTCAACTCTGCATAGTACACTTTATTAAATACTTATATGACAGGGTACATCCTCTAGCTGAAAGTCTGATTAACTATTTTGTACTATCTGAGTGCTCACTGAAGGATTATTTGCTACTTGAAAGCAAAGAGTTAAACAGAAATTTAAAGTAAGGTTGGGAACACTATGGTGCATTTATTAATTCGGAGGGTCTTCTGTGGTTACCTTGGAAATAGTTTTGAAGAGTCCAATATACAGCTGCTGTTGGCCATCATCTGCCCAAATTCACAATTTATTTTCCAGGATGAGTGGAATTCAATTGTTTCCTTTATGGAAAGTGCTCAGGTTTTGTATTCTGTAGCGTATTACTTGGTAATCACTTTTTGCTTCCGCGTGTGATGCTCAGACTTGATACTCTGAATGGTTCTCAATGACTGTGCTTTCTGTTAGTCATTTTAGCCACAGCTAACCACTGACCACTCTCCATGATTACCATCAACTGCATCTTTCGCTCCACTTTGCCAATCTATAGCTGTGCTCTGCCTATGTTTGAATGCATTAGGGCCACAAGAGACCCTGCAATATTTGGAAAATTTTTGAGTAACACCAAGGTAGGTAGGCCCAGAAAATATTTTTGCACCAGAAGAGAAATCCTGGATTTACCCTTCCCTGCTGCCCAGGAAATGACCAAATTGCTTTCTTCCTCAGTCCGTTATCAGCAGAAGACACATTCTAGAACTTAGTTAACATCTCTCCATGTCCTGTGGCATACCTGCCACAGGTGGTTTGAGCACTTATAAATGTGAAATTTCTTCCAAATTTTCAGTGTAGATGGTTTTAGCAGAATTATTAAAATATTATACAATGTAGCATTTTATAGAAATAGAATATACTGTAGAATATACTATACTGATTACATTTTTTGCTTTTTCTGACATTCTGGTCAGTCTTCAGATATGTCAACAGATAACCAGATACATGGTCATCCTTGCTATCTGGACCTTTAGCTCTGGAACTTCTGGGATTGGTTCCCTTTTTTCAAGATTATATTATTTTTTTAGTGGTGCTAACATAATTCATTATTTCAGTGGTTATTTTGAATTCTTTATTATGTGTTTCTTTGCCTTTAAAATCTAAACAGTAACATTATTTATCAGATCTGTCATTCTGATATGCTATTTAATAGGCACATTCAGTGAGTTCAAAGCAGAATTTGTGTTTCCAGGATTCACTCCAACAGTATCCAGAGGATTACAAAGACCTCCCTACAGAAGGTAACATTCAGCAGAAATTCTCTTTACCAGATCACATGGAGTTTCTGTTGCTTTTGTTCTCCTACTGTGCGGTTGTTTTTTTTTTTTCTTTTACCCCTCAGTAAGGGAAGACTGAGCTTTCAACTTTGCCCAAGTGAAACAAATTTATCCTAAAATTCATTTTACTGAGGAACTGTTTTTAGACATCAGTTATTATTGTATAAAACACTGTTGATTTTTAAGTAGAAGAGATAATTTATTACAAAAGACGTTCTGTTTAAAAATTGACTGTGCATTATGACTTATTTTATTTGGAAAGTCAAATGTTTTGTGTATTTGTCATTTTACTTTTCTCTCTCAGGTTAAACTGTTATAGAAAAATATAACTACCAGATTCAGGGCTTATGAAATTGAAAGTATGTGGCATTACTCAGTCTAAAGGTTGGCCAAAGTGGATCTAAATGTTATAAAAAGTTTAATCTTTCTTTAAAAATTTAAAAGAAAATAAAAATATTTAATTGAACTTTTTAAAAAATTCAGTAAATTCATATTTGAAAATGTTTGAGGCTGATTTATTTCCCTTGACTACTTCTAACTGTTTTGCTTTTCTCTCAGAGTCCAATGATGCAAATGGGAACCTTTCTCCTGGATTCATGGAAACTTCTCAGGCCTCTAGTCCTTTAATCAAATCCTTGATTATTCAAAACGCTGGTAATCCCTTGTTTAGGGATTACTTAATTTCAGACATCATTGTCCTTGAATATGTGAAAGAAACTGTTTCAGAGAGATTATTAATAATTTTCAGATCTTCAATTCTTGGGATATTCCCCATCTTACTATTTTGACCTAAAAAGATTCAGTTCTGATTTTCTAAGCAAACTATAAAACCATGTAATACAGAAGTTGCTTAGGGAATGACTCAATTTAGTTCACTGTATACATAGTCTTATAAACTACATAAAACATTGCCCTCTGATATTTGTAAAGGTTGTGTGAATAAATAACAAAAGCAAACAGACAGTAGAAGATGTTGATTGGTTTATAGTGGTGATAATTTAAATACAGTTAACAATGGTAGTCAATCAGCATGTAAGGAAGAGATGCTTTTTATCCAAACTGAAAAATAATGAAACTAGCACACTGTTTCTTGACTACTATGCTCTCTAGGGGTCCACAAACAGTTTGACTTCTATGTTTTTGACAAATCATTGTTCTCATAATGTTAAAGTAACTTGTTCTGCCACATAATGCTTTTGTGACCAAATTAACTGTGAAATAATTTAAATGGCCTTTACTACTCTCTTCTTTCTAGCTCCATCTGAAGTGATCTTTTCATTTGATGTTGGAAATGGACCTAGTGAAGTTACAGTGCATTCACTTACTTCTTTAAATGACAACCAGTGGCATTATGTGAAGGCTGAACGAAATGTCAAAGAGGCATCCTTACAAGTAGATCATCTTCCTCAAAGGTCTGACGATGCTCCACCTGACGGGCATATTCGCTTACAACTCAACAGCCAGCTTTTTGTAGGTAGGCATTCATTTAACAAAATCTTTCCTAGTTATCAACATGAAAATATGAAAAGAGAAGGGGGGAGAAAAAGAGGAGGGGGAGAAAAAAAGATGGCGACTGGGTCTTTTGAAAACAGTTTGTATGATGAGGTGAGACCCTTTGTGAAAAATCCGTGGAGATGTAGCTCTATTTTGAGATTACAAATTCAGTGCCTTAGCCTATAGTTACTACTGGACAGGATTTGAATCAAAGTTTTCTTCTTTTGAGGTTTGTTTGAAGAACAACTATAGGATCATTAAAGGTCTCTTCCAAGCCTAACTATTCTATGACTTTATGATTCTGTGATCTCCATTTGCATCATTTGTTGAGAGGATGTAATTTGCTGAAGGAAGATGTGTTACTTCTGTAATTTCAAGGAAATTTTGTTGTCTTTTTTCATCCACAGCTTCTCACATTACCCAGAAAATTTGTGAATGCCCCATCATTGGAAGTGTTTATGGCCAGATTGGACAGTGCTTTGAGCAACCTGATCTAATGAAAGATGTCCCTGCCCATGGCAAGGGGGTTGGACTAGATGATCTTTAAAAGTCCCTTCCAACCCAAATCATTCTGCTATTCTATCAATCTCTGATCTACTCCTCTGCCCTTTGTTAACACATTTTATGCAATAATCAGACTATTGATTCTTTCCTATTAGAAACAGGAGAAATGGATTATTCTTTGATTTCACACAACCAGAAAAAATGCAGATCTATTGTTGTTTCTGTCCAAACTGTGAAAGCGTCAAAGGAAGAAGTTTACCTGAATCTTTGTAATTTAGCAAATATGACATCTGGAAAAGTAGAAATGGAATAACAAAAAAATAGTTAACTTATTACATAGAGCCATGTAAAGCTACACGTTATGTACATAGTTGTGTTCTAACTGTACTGTAATATTGCCATATTATGAATTTGCAAGGTTCTAGTGTATATGTATGCTATACAGTACAAGAACATGTAAAGTCTGTCTTATTTTTAAACAGATCTTTATCTGCATCTGCTGTGAGACACATCAGACTAAATGAATACATGTTTTATTCGCTCTGTGTTGGGGAGGAGTGAAGTTAAAGGGAATGTTCTGAAACTTTAGCTACAGAAACTGCGAATCCTAGGAAAAAATTAAATCGAGAGGGAAACTATATTCTGGGATGGGAATTCTGGCCTGTGCCACAAAAGATATCAAGGGTAGAAGATGTAGGCTAGACCAAACATTGAAAGTTGTTATATTTTCATTAAAAGCATGGAGGAAGTTTCTACAACAAAGAAGATATCCATGACATTAGCTATAGTGGAGCTAAGAGGAGTCTTAAAGTTAGTTTATATTCACAGTCATGGACTAGAACTATTAACAGAAGGAATAGGAGAATTCTGTTTACTACACTACAGTAAGTTACATTGCTGTCTTCTGATTTCACTTAACATATAACTGCTATTATTATTTGAATAATAATATTCTTTTAATAGTAATAATTGTAATAATAGTAATAATAGTAATAATAATATAATCCAAATAATAATATTATTTGAATAATAATATATCTGGGAGTGCTGGTTGACAGCCGGCTGAATATGAGCCGGCAGTGTGCCCAGGTGGCCAAGAAGGCCAACAGCATCCTGGCCTGTATCAGCACTAGTGTGGCCAGCAGGAGTACTCGGCACTGGTGAGGCTGCACCTCAAATACTCAAATACTGTGATCGGTTTCGGGCCCCTCACTACAAGAAGGACATGGAGGTGCTGGAGCGTGTCCAGAGAAGGGCAATGAAGCTGGTGAGGGGTCTGGAGCACAAGTCTTATGAGGAGCGGCTGAGGGAACTGGGGTTGTTCAGTCTGGAGAAGAGGAGGCTGAGGGGAGACCTCATTGCTCTCTACAGCTATCTGAAAGGGGGCTTGTGGTGAGGTGGGTGTTGGTCTCTTCTCCCAAGTAACCAGCGATAGAAGGACAGGAAATGGCCTCAAGTTGCACCAGGGGAGGTTTAGATTGGATATTAGGAAAAATTTCTTTACTGAGAGGGTGGTCAAGAATTGGAACAGGCTGTCGAGGGAGGTGGTGGAGTCGCCATCTCTGGAGGTGTTCAAAAAACGTGTGGATGTGGTGTTTCAGGACATGGTTTAGGGGACATGGTGGTGCTGGATTAATGGTTGGACTTGATGATCTTGGAGGTCCCTTCCAACCTTAGTGATTCTGAGATTCTGTGATTCTGTGAATATATAATATATTTCATATTATATGAACAGTTGAAATTAGATCACTTTGAATTTGCAAGGTCTGGCCTGTGAAGAAAGACTCAGAAATGGTCTAATTTGCCAGGATTTTATGATAATATCAAGGCTAAACAGTTTTCTAATGATTTTGACAATTAATGTCTAGTTCTTCTAATCCTTCTCCGAAACAAACTATACAGTACTAACCTGTATTGACACTTGCATTTTCTGGCAATTTTTTATGAAGTAATTGGCCATTGAATAGAATGATTTTTTTTGGTCAAATAATTTGACAAATTCTAGTAAATTTATATACAGCCATTTCCTGTATGGAGCTGACAATTTAAAAACTGTTTTGACTTATCTACAAACAAGCTGTCTATTTCATTTTCTTCAGATAATATTCAGGTGAATAATTGTATTAGAAGAATGATTCTGTTGTTTTGCTTCTGGTGTTGTGGGGTTTTTTCCTCTCTGAAAATTCTTGAAGATCCTGGGAGTAAAATGAAACAGCATTCACTATAGTACTGTGGACCTTGAAATCCCTTATGAGTTTGCGCAACTCCTTTGAAGTAATTTGGAGGAGAACTGATAAAAATGGCATTTGTTTAATTTCATTCAGTTGAAACAGTGGTTTTGAAGTGTGAAATGACAAATGATAGTGATTCATTGGAGTCATTTGTGTCATGCATTTCCTGAATATAGTTTGTAAGGGTTTACTATGACTGGAGCAAGTTTTTTTGGGTAATCTGTTTCTGCAACAGCAACACTATCATGTGGATCAATATGGAGTCTAGTTTATTTTGTGTTTGAGTTAAACCAGTCTTTTGGATAATGCAATGTTTTATAACTCCCAACTACTTCTAAGATATTTTCATCTCTACAATTAAATATAATTTTCTTCAGTGGAGGGAGTAATGAGACTTACTGTTTGATTACTTCCACTGACAGTCCACTGGCGCAGACTCAGGTTTGTCTGCTCAAGCCAGTGACGGGATCTAGAGAAAAATGAAACATCAGTGTCTGAAGAATTACATTAGCAGAGGCACTCTTTATTTAAATGTCATCTCATATACCTAGTGCCTGCCATAGTCACCCATCAGTAAGTTACTAATATACTAGGACTGTGATTTCTTCAGGCTAAAACACTCTTACTTCTTACATGCATATATGTGGTTTTCCAAAGAAGCCAGAAGAAGAACTAAAGCCTAAAGCTGCCATAAAAAATCTCATATTATCAAAGTTAACATCAAATCTTCATATTATTAAGTGATTTTTTTGCACAACAGCTATGTCAAGATTTTCCATGTAACACCAAGAATTTTACAAACTTTGAAATAGAAAATGGTGAAAATCAATGATCACATGGAAAAGTTTAACCAGAAGTTAATTGGAAATGTACAAGAATTATAGCTAGTAATCTTACATACTGTGAAGTATTTTCTGCTTTTACTTTATGAAAGAGAAAAAATGACAGGAAATATCACATGTGCAACAAAGGAAAATAGAGATGCTATGTAGATTGCACACCTTGCTAAGCGATCAAGATGAGTAAGTCCTAGCTGTCAGGAAGTGTGCTAAAAATAAACAACAGTGAAAACTAGTTATTGTTATCCTTAGGATTGACCTGTACCTTTATCATATACGTTTGGTAATCAGATATAGCCTAACCAGTATTCCTGTGTGGTGAGGGATATAAACTTTCCTGTTACTCCATAATGGACACAGCTTCCAGTATGGCATGAAGTATGTCAGACCAAACACCAGCTGTGGGGTATCATGATCCATACCATGAGACTGACACATGGACAGACATACAGATCAGTTGATCAGTCAGCAGGATCTTGAAAGAGTAAAACTGTACAGCTCATCACTCTCCCATCCCCTTTTTCCTTTTTTCCTTTTCTCCTTTTCTCCTTTCTCCCCTCCTCCTCCCCCCTTCTCTCCTCCTCCCCCCTCCCC
>NW_010522572.1:0-23083 GCF_000687285.1 Phaethon lepturus
TCACCAGTCCTTCTCTGTTTGTAAACAGAGATAAGATCCTCCTGACATTGGTAAGATCCTCCTGAGCTTTCTCTCTCCAGGCTGAACAGTCCCAGCTGCCTGAGCCTTTCCTCATAGGAGAGATGCTCCAGTCTCTTCACCATCTTTATGGCCCTTTGATGGACCCTCTCCAGTATGTCCATATGTCCCCTGTACTGGGGACCCCAGAAATGGACACAGCACTCCAGGTGTGGCCTCACCAGTGTGGAGTAGAGGGGAAAGATCACCTCCCATAATCTGCTGGGAACATTCCTCCTAATGCAGCTGAGGGTACCATTAGCCTTCTTTGTCCCAAGGGCATATTGCTGGCTCATGTTCAACTTGGTGTCCAGCAGGATCCCCAGGCTGTTTTCTGCCAAGCTGCTTTCCAACCACTCAGTCCCCAGCATGTGCTGGTGCACCCTCTGGGCCCAGCTATTCAGCTAGGTTTCAATCTGCCTCACTGTCTCCTCATCCAGTTCATACTTCCATCAGCTTCTCTAGGAGGATCTTACAGGAGACAGTGTCAAAAGCCTCACTAAGTCAGGGTAGACAATATCCACTGCTCTCTTCTACCACGTCTGTCCACATTGTAGCTCAAGCCTAAAGACAGTTTTGCCCAGTAGCTGTCTTGCTCAGGCAAAAATATTTTCTGATTTTCTGATAGGAGAGAATTGTTAGTTTGTAGTAAATTCTGGACTTACTACAGCATAGGTGCCAAAAGTAAGCATATGGCAATGTGTATACTGTTAAAATTGTTTTTGTTCTAAAGAGTTTGTTTGTAAGTGACTTCTGTTAAGCCAACTGTTAGATGTTTTGGGAGTGAGCAGCCAAGTCCTGTCAGATCATAAGAACTGGCAGGCATATAAAAAAACCATATCTTTTTCAGTTGCATGCTTATCTATTCAATTAGATCATCAACCTATTTGCTTTTATATGGCTCCACTTTAATGGTCCCTCTCTTGTGACTGGATTCATAAAATAGATTTGGTAACCAAGGAAGGATTTCCAATTCCAGTTCTTACACACAGACTCTGTGTTACATATAAATCTCTCTACTTATTTTAACTTAGTTTATCAATCCAGAGGGGTTTTAATAGAATTGAATTGTTTAGAATCCAGAAATGTAAGGTTCTGACTGATGGGTTCTGGTAACTCATACCAAAGCGACAAAAGAAGATCTTAAAGGGGTGCCACACAGCTGATGAAAGATAGTGACTGAAGAGACTTCTCTGCATATTGTTTCAGGTGAGCTCACAGGTTTAGGAGAAGGGAATCAGAACAGAAAACTGAGGCCCAAATCAGAACATAATGTTCCAAGCAGAGTTACGTTTACAGTTATAAGCACTTAGGCTACATGCCTGTGGTGGGTTGACCCTGGCTGGATGCCAGATGCTCACCAAAGCCGCTCTATCACTCCCCTCCTCAACAGGACAGGGGAGAGAAAATACAATGAAAAGCTCGTGGGTTGAGATAAGGACATGAAGAGATCGTTCAGCAATTACAGTCATGGGCAAAACAGACTCAACTTGGGGAAAATTAATTTAATTTATTGCCAATCAAATCAGAGTAGGATAATGAGAACTAAAACCAAATCTTAAAACACCTTCCTCCTTTTCCTCCTTTCTTCCTAGTCTCAACTTTACTCCCAATTTTCTGTACCTCCTCGCCCTGAGCAGGGCAGGGGGATGGGATTTGCAGTCAGTTCATCACATGTTGTCTCTGCTGCTCCTTCTTCCTCAGGGAGAGGACTCCTCACACCCTTCCCCTGCTTCAGCATGGAGTCCCTCCCACAGGAGACAGTCTTCCACTAACTTCTTCCCTTCCTTCAGGGAAGGCCTTCCCACAGGCTGCAGTTCTTGATGAACTGCTCCAGCCTGGGTTCCTTCCACAGGGTGCCGTCCTTCAGGAACAGACTGTTCCAGCCTGGGTCCCCCATGGGGTCACAAGTCCTGCCAGCAAACCTGCTCCAGCCTGGGCTCCTCTCTCCATGGGTCCATAGGTCCTGCCAGCAGCCTGCCCCAGCGTGCGTTCCCATGGGGTCACAGCCTCCTTCGGGCATCCACCTTCTCTGGTGCGGGGTCCTCCCCAGGCTGCAGGTGGAGGTCTGCTCCAGCATGGAGCTCCATGGGCTGCAGGGGCACAGCCTGCTTCACCATGGTCGTAAACATGTGCTGCAGGGGAATCTTTGCTCTGGCCCGTGGAGCATCTCCTGCCCCTCCTGCTGCGCTGACCTCGGTGTCTGCAGAGCTGTTGCTCTCACATATTCTCACTCCTCTCTCTGGCTGCAATTGCTGTTGCACTGGGGTTTTTTCTCCCCTTCTTAACTTTGTTACCCCAGAGGTGCTGCCACTGTCGCTGATGGGCTCATCCTTGGCCGGCGGCAGGTCCATCTTGGAGCTGGCTGGCACTGGCTTTATCAGACATGGGGGAAGCTTCTAGTAGCTTCTTGTAGACACCATCCCTGCAGCCCATCTGCTACCAAAACCTTATATACAGTGCCTTTCAACGCTTTTAAGCCAGTTGGGGATTAAAACTCATAAGATTTGGCAGATTTTGCTGGGGCAACAGAAGAGGATACACCCTCTCAGTAACTTGCTTTTTTGCTCTCATGGCTGGGTTTACCATAACTCTTGCATATGAGATAAAATTTGTTTTATAAGTAATCATGCTCCTTGCAAAGGAAGCCTGTGTCTCTGGAAAATGGGATTTATCATGAACCACATAAGTATTTTAGGTCAATTCGGGTTGTTTGGAGAAAATACTGTGTTTTGGTCTGGTACCTGTGGGTATTGTGACCATTGGCGACAGGTACAAATGATGTATGAACTAGAAGTTGTACATTTCATACCAAGAGTCTGTCTTCTGTTACAGCCTTGAACAACTTCAGGGAAAATAAACCTTTGGTTTGGTTAATGCAGAATACAATTTACTTAAAAATGTAGTCTGTGGAGAAGGAATGGTAGTACCATCAAGATTGCATCTTCCTGAAGCGATAGGCAAGTGAATGCCACAAAGGCATTAAAAGACTCCTTCCACTATAGCATAACCAGGATATTTTTCCTGCTAATCAAAACCTGAATGATTTAGTGGCATGCAGGTAAAAACTATCCTAAATTTAGTCTCACTCTGTCTCTCTCTTGAGATTCATACTTTACGTTGCAGTTAAAGTCTGAAATGTCTGCACATGGAGGAGGGGAGATAAATCCATACTAGAACCTGGCAGCCCTTTCCTTCTTTATCAGTGCAGTCCATTCCATGAAATTAAATGGTTGCGGGCCTTGACATTGTCTCAGGCTTATTTTATGTTTAGCTAAAGATTAAAACTTGAACATACTATACATTTTTGTATTTGAAACAGAAATTCAGTTGTTGAAGCAACCATGAAATCTTGAGATTGGCATCTATCCAGGGGATAGCTGAGAATTTTGGCACTAAGGGAGGAGTTTGAGCATTTGACATTGGAGGTGATTTATAGATCTTTGGCAATGCAAGAACTAAATTTTGGATTCTAAGGACGAAATTATTTCCCATCTCAAAAAATCCTAACAGTAGCTTTTTTTTGACTGAGAGGGTGAGAGGAGCATCTGTGACAATGGAAAAGGGGACCACCACTTTCAGTTGCAGCTAACCGCTGATATTATAAAACTTCCTCTCCTACTTTACCTCATCCAAGCCTCTACTACAACGTGTCTGTGACAAAGCACTTGAACCATTTTTGGAGAAGAAGTTAACAGTTGAAAAAATCCCACATATAAAATTATTAACATTGTTATTTTATATATATAATATAATATAACAACAATCTAAGTTGCTTCAGAAACTTCAGAGCAGACTTTAGGCTTATTTTTTTATTTTAACTGTCCATTGGCTACTAACTTATTAAATGAATGGGATGGTTTATGGTATTTTTAGAATTATAACTCCATAGTTGTTTCAAGTTGAGAAGCAGTCTTCTGCAAACATAAAAGGTAAATAGATATTTTAATAAAAATCTACATTCTGGGATTGCAATTCTGTATCAGATTAACAAAAAATAATTGTAATATTGAGTCTCAACAGTGTTGTTATTTCCCATGTAAATGATGTGTTTGGAGAAGAAACAGTAGCTTTCTGGGCAAAAGTCACAATCCTGTAGCAAGAGTTTACCTAGTAGCTATTCTGCTAATACAAACTGCGAAGCAAATGAAGGGTTTGCTAATCCTTTCATGAGCAGTGCATGAACATCGAGTGCAGCCTGGCTGTTTCCTCTCTTGCTTAGGTAGTTTAAAAATAGATTGCATTTTCCAAGTGTTTGCAGGTAGCCCCTTTGTGCAGCAGGAGGGTTTGATAGAGAAGAAACCTTTTATTGCCAGAAGCTGAAAGGATGTGGGAAGAAGAAGTGCAGTGTATCTTCTGCTCACAACCACCGGTATTAGTGACATAACTTCTCAAACTCAGAGACATGCCTTAACATGAGGGGAAGGGTATCTTTCTTCCATCCTTCCACAGTTACTCCCTCCTACAAAGAAATTGCTGTTTTAAGGCAAATTCAAGTTGCCTCCTTTTCCACTCTGTCCTGCTCACTACCTGTCTTGGTCTAGCAGCCAGAACTTCTTTTTTCCTGCTCTTAAGAGCAAAACCAAATGTTTCATGTTTTTCTGTTTTCTCTTGTTCATACTGTTTTAAATTAATGCCTGGAATATCTGCAAGAGGAAATATTTTGAAATGTCTGGTCTCTTATGCTCAGCGTTCTTTACTGGGCACAGCATATACTTACTCACATGTCAGTCTCCCTGCAACCTCTGAATGTTCCTGCCAGTGTGTGGTGGTGGTAGTGGGGAAATGCACATCTGCATGTGTGTGAGCACATCTGCCTACCCCTGGAGATGTTATTTGGGGTGCATGTGAGTGAATTAGCAAACATAACTGTAGGTGGGAAGGCTGATAAGAACTATTTTAACTTTGTTGAATCTTGGGTGACTGTCTCTGGCTTGAAACCTTTGACTCTTTTATAACAGGTAAACTATTGCTCTTAGGTAAAAGCAGGGAACTGTTACTCTTACTTCCCTTGGTTTTAAGTAATTATTTTTGAGCATGATGGATAATAGCTGAACTAAGGAGTATATGGGAATTCTGTTGCAATTCCAGCTGGAGCAGCCCCTCAATTAAGCCTCTCCACTGGAGATACCCACCCCACATTTGAGATGCCATACTTGATGTGTGAGCTTTCCCTGTGAAGCTCGTTGGCTTAGCAAAGGTAATTTGAGCTAATCTTTCTAACTTTGCACTGGAACAGAGTGAGAGCATTCATACAACCAGTTCTGGGGGCTCAGCAGGGGGTGGTAACTTGAAGAAGCGTTAGTAACTTTGAACTATAAAGAGGTATGCAGCAGTGTTTGCATCTAACCAGAATTTGTCAACCAAAATGGTAAAAATAACAAATAAAATGTGTTTGGATATGTGGTTTTAATTTACTTGCTTGGTTTTGTTAGGCTCATGCACCGTGGACTACAGTTGTTTGGGAACTAGCTATAAAACTTTCTCTTAATCTCTCTGCTTTCCTCCTTCCCTCTACAGTTTTCTGTTGTGGACAGAGTCTTTCCACGACATTAGCCAGAGAAATCCACCTACTAGTTGCATTTCTTCTCTTGGATAGAAATCTCTACATAGGCAACACCATTTTGTCGTGAAGGGGTGTATGTGCAGCTTTCTGGAGGATGGCATTGACAGAACTGTTGCCGGTGGTTTTCAAAAGAAAATAAAACCAAACTCATAAAGAAGGTGATTTAACTGACTTGTCTTCAAAAGTTGTACTGCTTTCTTTGGCTGCATGGATGACACATTCTGAGTGGGTGTAACACTTCCATTTAGTAATATTATGAACATGTGCTGCCTAATGCTTTTGTTTCGATACCATCTAGAGTCGGGTAGACTTCTGAACTGTTTCCTTCTCTTCATCACCCCCTGGCATCCTCAGTACAACAGGTCCTGGAGGGGAGGGAGGAAAGAGGAGAACATGGACCATAAATGAACCAACATCTCTGCTTCCCTTCCTCTCTCTCCTTCACCTCTTTTCTGCCCTTGTAGCAACATTGCCGCAGTCTCTTTGCAAATGACCTTTGGTCAGCAACACTGACCAACTGTGTTCTTGGTCTGGGGGAGGGGAGAGGTGGGAAAAGCAAAGGTTTTGGGTTCCTTCTGCCTCTCCTTCCTCCTCAGGTCTGCAAAGCCTGGGAGAGAGGCAGGGCTGAGTGGGGAGAGGGGGATGGGGCACTGCTGCTGCTGTCTTTCCACACCTCACTTGCAATATTGACTTGCCTTGCTGGTTGGAAACTGCTTATCTACCGAGTTAATCAAATGCAGATCAGCGTTGCATTCCTTGGGCTGAACTGATTCTTCTCGCTCCTGTGTTTTGCAGATAGGGATCGCAGATTTCGTGTGTGTGTTTTCAGGGAAAGGCAAACTGACATCTTGGCTGAATCCCAAGGAATGGGGTGGGTGGCAGAGTTTATATATGTGCTGGGGGTTGATTTGGCTCTAGCTGCTGTGTAAAGTTCACTTTGGCAGCTGAAAGATGCAGAGAGAAGCACTTTCAGAATTAGAGACTGTGAGGTAATGAGAAAGTGACATAGGAAAGGAAGTGGGGGGAGGAGGCTCAAAATGCGCCTTGACATCATCTGATAAGTTTTCCAGCCTGTGCAGCAGCTATTTTTATGCTCTCAACTCACAGTATTTACAGCTCAATGACAGCCAACTTGCCAAAAGTGGGGGTGGTGGTATATCCCAGAGTGGGTTGGGGGACTGAAGAGCTGCTCAAAAAGCTACGGCAAACGTCCAGGTTCCCAGGCATGCCCGCTGCTGTTGCCTTTTTTTACATCTGCATGGTAGTTACCTTTGGCTACCTGTCGTGTCTAGGAGTTTTCTGCACACTGACTGGCAGCACTAGCTGTCACCAGCTAGTTGAAAAGATCAGAGTATGTAAAATTCAGGCTCTTCTGAGAACCGGAGAAGCAAGAATGTCCAGTGCTCCCAGCTTGATGTTCCTACTTCTTCCTGAAGGTCACTGTTGGTGGGAGGCAGGATCCTGGGAATATCCAAAGCAAATTCACATTACATAAATGTGATTCTTAGCTGAGAAAAAGTAAGCGACACAAGTGTCGGTGTGAAGCCTGTATTTATTTTGAAGTATAAAATGAATAAAGTCATAAGACATCAAAGGTTTACAGTGATGTAGGTGCAGCATTCTGTTATTTTTCCAGCTTTTGTCTGCTTGCTAGAAATATCAGAAACAGATCTTCAAATATAGTGGGCTCATATGTCTTTGTAAGGGTTCTGGCTTAGACCTCGACTGAGGTCTTTCTCATGTTGCCTCAGTATGCATGTATTGCAGCTGTTTGCCAGTTTTTAGCAGTACATTGTTTGGATTTCATCACTGAATTGTGTGCATGCAGATCCTTGCAGGCATTGTGTCGTGTGAGAACATTATTACTGGGGGAAGGAAGACAGAGAACCTGCTGCAGGGAGGACTGAGGTGAAAGGAGGAAAAAAAAGCACATTTTAAGTCGGTGTGAGTGGTTTGTCAGAAAATTTTCTATCTGCTCATTAATTTGAATTTAAAGAATACATTAATCTTTGGGGATAAAACTAATGATGTAATTTTGTGTTACAGTTAAGCTGATCCAAAGTTAGCCTGTGTCAAGACTGGTGTAGTCTCTCTCTCTTCCCAGCTGTGTTCACCAGCCAGAATCTCTGGTGTTCATCCCACCTGTTGGTAATGCTGTTTAGTAGGTTGAATTGGGTCATTAAGATACCAGACAAATGTCAGAACTGGTTTTAAGGAGGCTAAGAGCGTGTGTAGCTGAGAGAGGACAGGAGGTGGTGAACTGGGAGAGATTCTTTTGTTGGTAGCTAGTTTAAAGCTGTAGTAGCTTCCAGGTCTGATGCTAACTTTGCACGGGCAAATCTTTGTGTGATCCTGGAATTTAAAGGTCAAATATCCATGGCAGGGTTAGAACTTAACTTGAGGGTTGTTCACTCTTCCATAGTTCTCTTCTAGCACAGAATGGGAATTTGAAAAAACTGCTGCTTATATGCTGTCTTGGCTTTTGAGAATAGAAAAACAAAAGAAGAGAAAGTTAGGATTTGTTCAAAATAGTAAGTAATGATAACTGGCATTCAAATGTAAGTATTGCATTCTGCGCCCACCAGGCCTCAGAACTTGCAGCAGTATCCGTGCAAGCCATGTGTACACCTGGTTACTTTTTATTTCTGCGTGAGGGTATAAATAGTAATGCAGCATCTTGAGGAAGAATACATTCCCACAGTCTGTATCTCATTTCACACTTGAAAGTCAAAGGATGTAAGGCTCATTAGATGTCTCATGGACAGATTATGAAAATTGGGTTTGATGTTTTCTAAACCAGAAATCTGTGGCAAATACCTAGGTCCTGTTGATAAAGGTGATCTTTCTGCCAACAGCACTGCTGCCAATTCTAGGATAGAGGTTGTGCAAGACACTGAATGTTGGACACGCATTGGTGTGGGTTGATCGTACTTTTCTGGAGTGGTTAAGCAACTGAAACTGATGGTAGAAATCCTAACTCTGCCATGAAATGTACCTTCCCTTCTACCCTGCTGATTTCCAAAGTAACTGTCAAAGTTACTCATCAGGCCTTACTTGTTCTTACAGTATGCTTGTGTTTCTGTCCATGTGATCATTGATCAGACTTTCAGAGCTCTTACCGGTACATCAGGATCCAATAAAACAAATTAAACTTTTGTTTAACTTTTTGATGCTCATCAACATCTGGTAGTAGTGTCAGTGTTTCATACATGACAGGTTTATCTTGGTCTTTACTTACTTATCAGAATCCATATTTTGCAAGGAGGTACCCCACAAGTGCTTGCTTGTGTGTCGAAGATATCCTCCAACCTGGGCCCCTTGGAGTTTGTTTTCTTACAGCATTTACGGCATTATCCAAGTCCTTTTTGGAATGTTCTGGCCCATCTTTCTCTTTTTTGGATAATTGCTCCTTTTTTCAGAATGCTTACTAACTCTGTAGGACGAATTTGATACTGTAGGACAAAATTTTAGAGTATCTTGCTCAGTGAAGAAAAAATCTATCTACCTACCATTGAGCCAATCAGGTGTTTTCTTTCCAAGCTGTTTTCTACATAGGAAGAAAGGTATGTTGCATACATATCTGCAGTTCTTCAGTAATACATTGAGAGGATCAAATCTTCATCAAGTTGGAGTTGTCAATTATAGCCACAGAGGATTGGTTGTACCATCAGGTTGCTGAAATTGGCAATGTATTTCATGTATTATTAGCTGTTTGGTGCCTCTCTTCTTTCAGTTCTTAAAGTTTTCTTCATCACAACTTGGGCAACACCTTAGGGCTGTTTTGGCAATACCTGGGTATTGGTGAGTCAGCTGGATAGAGCAACCAGCTCACATTTCCCAAGCCTTGTACACTGTAGTGAACTTCTACCTCAGAGGCCTTGGCTGGCAAAGTAATAGCAGTCTTTGACCTCTGTAGCTGAATCTTGTCATTTCCACCATGCAGTTAGTGTACTGCTTGCCAGAAGAAGTAGGACTCAGTCTGGCACAGGGTAGTAGTTCTTTAGTTATTACAGTAATTATGGGACCTGTCTGCACAGAGTATCAGGACTGATTCAATGTGCAGTTGTGTGTTGCTGCTGAAAGGGAAGACCCGGACAGTGTGTTTCTTTCTCTCCTCCTTCATTCTAGTTTTAGCACTCTTGTGGTCTGCCAGCTCAGCTTCCCAAGGCAGCTCTCTGCAGTGTCACGACTGCTAATGCTCACGCAAAAGCAGGATCATCTATTTATGCAGTAATTTGACCTTAATGGCCAAAGTTCATTGTGAAACTGAACCTTTACCTGACTTTTACAAATCCTAAATTTAAGATGAGAGTTTGTGTTGAGTATACATTGGTAATTTAGGGATAATGTGATTACGGAGCTTTATATTATCACCAAAAGTATTTTTTTACCCACAGGAACTTTAGAGTTTGGATTCTTTTCTGACTGAAGGTTGAACGTTTCAAAGTAAGAAGAGTACTGTTGAAGGTACTCAGAAATGTCACTCATGCCATCTAGCATCATTATTTAGTAAACATGTAAAATTCTGTATATTAGTTTTTAGTTTGTAACAATACGTAAGATTGTTTTTTTGCTCTAGTGCAGCTTATGGCGGAGTTAGTCATGCTTTTTAAATTCGGTTGAACACCATTTTTCTTAGATATTAGCTTCATTATTAGAGACTTTTTTTTTCTCTGTGGTTGTTATTCCAGCCTGGCTTTATAAAATGGCTTGGATGCCTCTCAAACTATTTGGAGATGAGAAATTTTTGTCTTGATTGGGGGTGGGGGCAGAGTATGAAATGGAGACTGTTCCAATAGTGTTTACAGTATTTAACTTCTTATTTTTATAACGTCCGTGTGGCTATCTTTGCTTCAGGCTTGTAGGATGATACCAATTACTATTAATCTGGTTTTTTTCTGGGAAGATACCAGAATATTTTTTTCCAGGTACGTGTATTCATTGCACAGCTTTTCTTTTTTTTTTTTTTTTTCCTCAGACTTATTGCACCTTTTATGATGCATGCTTAGTGAGATTAAAAACTAACAAAGCCACCAGCTGTACTGGTGAGAGTACCTCCTGGCTGTTGCTTGGATGGAACGTGCTTTTTCCTGGCCACTTCCAATTCCAGTACCACGTTGAGTAGTACGTATAACCAAAGTTTGTCAACCATATGGCATCTGTTCATGATGCACATTAAATAAGCTCCAGGTAAAATGACTGCCTCCATACAAGCACAGATTCTGAAGTTCTAGTGCTTGCAGTAGAGGGTTATTGATTGAGGGTTCCTGATTGTCTTCAGGTAGGTGTTTCTGCTAGGTTGGGAGAAAGGATTTAAGGGAAGAAGAGGCGAGAGTGTGTGCTTGTACAGAAGTAGCCTGATGTTACTTATATGTGGTCTCAGAGCAAATGCGTAGAGGAACTCTATTTCCCAGATTATCAGTTTAGCTCTCTCCAAAACTAAAATTCCATTTCTGATAGTTTAAACAGGAAGGGACAAAAGGCAGTGCGGCTTCTGCACTCAGAATGGTGGTGTTCTCCTAGCTGTGTGCACGGCGTGCTTACGGTTGGGAGTTGCAGGGGGAGAGAGGGTAGTGCACAATCACATGATATTGCCTGTCTGGCAGGTGTTTGTGGTGTGAGTAGAGAAACCAACTGTTCACTATTTTGGGTGAATGAGGTTGGCTGTTACTGCAAGTGGCCCCACGAAGAAGTCCACGCATCTGTTGATAAGCACCGCTCTGCATACTGGGATCCTGAATGCTTATAGCCGCTTGCTGAAACAGTGAAGTTTCTGTCTGAGCTTTGAGATAGTAGGGAGAAAAGATTTGCCATGAGCCTTGCTGATTTTAATCTTTAGATGTTGGCTGTCAGGATTTGTCTGTGCCTCAAGTACTTCTCTGTTCCTATGCAAGCACAGCCTTGGAATCTAGCAGTAAACTAATTTTTTTTTCCAGTCTCCCGCTTCGTGCAGTGACCGAAACCTGGTAGAGAGGGATTGCGGTTGGGTCTCTTGTGAGGATTAAGCACCCCTTCCACTAGCCTGGGACGCCTCCTGTGTTACAGAATCTGCCTTCAGGTCCAGGGATTTGCTCTAATATGTTGGATAAAGCCAAGACACTCCAGCCTGCCTATGTCGGGATTGTGCCGCTTGCAGAGACTGTGTTAAAGCAAGGGAAGAGCTGTTCAAGCACATATCAGGATTCATACCACAGCTTACGAGAAGGTTAGCAGGCTCTGCTTTCTTTGTTGTAGGCACTGTGTAATTGGTTTGTGGGATTTTTTTTTAATTATTTTTTTTCCCTATTGCATATTGAATCTGCCTACTTTTTCTTTTCTGGGCAGTAATCCAGATTTTGGGTTTCCCACTGACTCCTGTGACCTGTTGTCCCTGAGGGCGCTCAAAAGCATGTCATAGAATGAGGTCGGAGCTCTGTATGTAGTGACTTGCAGTGCCTGGACCTTAGGACAATTTCACTTGCATTTGGAAGTTTTAATTTCAGAGTTTAAATTTCTTCCTTTCCTCTATGTCTATAGTAATGTTTAAGGCTGTTTTATTAAAGGTGTAAAAGCTTGTTCTGGAGTGTCAACTCTGCTTTGGAGGAGACAGTATCATGTTTTAAGTTTCAGTATGTTGCTGTTTGGAGAGTGTGGAAGGAGTGGGATCTGTATATCTAAATGTGATTTTGTTTTAGATAGTGGTATTCTCCTGCAAATATATCTGATTTTTAAGGAGGTTTGACAATTCTGAAAGATTATGTAGACAGATAGAGGTCAAATTTCACGGAGTGATATCTACAAGGAGAGAAGATCTGGAGGGATTGAGAAAAGATTGAGAACATGAAAACAGACAGTGATCCATTCATAGTGCACAGCACAATAAATAGCAACAAACAGGAACTGGGAAAAGATTGCAGGCAAAAATGACAAAACATAACAAAATGCCAATGGCAAACATAACAAGATTTATGTTTTATCAGAAATACTGGATCCATCTAGCTACAGGTGAAATTTTAATAGGAACTTGCAGGTGCAGGAGTGAATGAAGATCTTGAGAACAGTGGCCTCAGATATAAGGTGACTGATTTTGAGAGTAAGGTGATTTGAGAGGAGCAGAAAATGATTTTCAGTGACATTTGGATCAGAAAAGTAAAATAAAGGGTGGTAGGAGTTGAGGATAAAAAGCCAGACAGAATAAGGCCATGTTTGTTACGGAAAGATGGCCAGTGTGTGGAGGACGATTTCAGCAGCTGCATTTAGAGGATTTTTTCTCTCATATGCAGTTCTAGGCCTGCCAAGTCTGCCAAACAAAACCGTTAACTTTCTACTCCCTATTGTCACTGCCCTTACCAAGCCTCTTTAACAGATATCAAGAGTTAGCTTGTTATTAGATTTTAAAAATATTAAAATTTTTGTTGCTTGTTTTGATTGGCATACTCTTTGTTGAAAAAGTATGGAAAAGAAAACCGAAGTCGCAGTCCTCAAATTCAACTTTGGGAGTCATAAATCCATTAGTATAGGCAGTATTCCCAGATTACTTTGCTCTGGAGTCAAAGAACTGCAGCATATCAGTCTTTAGAGGAAAAAAAAACAAACCAAAATAAAAAGAGCCAGAACTAGCAGCTGTCTTGTATTTTCAAGGCATTGATTGTCACAGAAGGTGAGCACTCTGCATTTGGATGTGCCAGGATACATCTTCATTCAGTCACTAAATATCACAGGCTCTACAGTGGGATAACAGGTAGAATGAGGAAAATGCAATTCTGTAGTACTTTAATCAATATAAAAATGTTTGCTGCTGTCTCAGGTTGAAGCAAATTAAGGTAATTGAATTCTTGTATAATTCTGATTATTGAAAAGGCTGTGTTGACTCTGGAAGTCTAGCAATATCATCAGCCTACCCCATGTCTAATTCATACTTTAATATCATACATGATAAAGCTACTTTCTACCAGCTACCAAACAGGAAGGGTAGGGGAGATAAATAGAAGCTGCCAGCTTCTTTCATGTCAGAAGAGAAAAGAATAACCCTTTAGCTTTGCTGCTGCTCCGTTCAAGTCTCCTGCAGTCTTGGGATGCCTGTTGTATTTATGCTGTAGCATGCACTGTGTTTTGTAGAGCCAATCTTACAGGCAGTGGAGAAGCAGATACACTCATGTGTGAACCCTTATGGAAGCTTTGAAAGTCCAGAATTAGCATTGAGCTGAAACTGTAACGACTGTTGTACCTTAGTTTTGGCCCCCCTGAAAATGTGACAGCTTAGTTTTGTTATCGTCCAGGACAGAAAATTCATGCACTTCTCTTCTTCACTCATTACCGCACACAGGTGAATGGGTGCCAGTCTGCTTTCTCCTCTTTATAAAGCTGGGCAAATAAGGGGTGTCTGTACTATGCTGACAGTGTTCGTACCTGTTCTCTTAATAAATCTCATGAGAAGCTGCTATCTGGAATAGACTTCATCTTATTTCTGTGTGTCTGGAAAACAGATAGTCTCCTAAATCTGATTTATTTTTTTTAATTGGGACTTGACATTGAAGTTTAGGAACTGCTGATCCTTTCCACACAGACATGGATTTGACATGGGGAAGTCAAAGAACATATGCTTGTATTTTTCAAAGTATGTGTTGGAGCAGTTATTTGTAAAATTCCTAGAATTCAGGAATCCATAAACATGTTTTCTTCTCAAGAATGCCCTGGAATGACTTAGTTTTCAAATACCAGAGCCCAGTTTGCAGTTCCTAGACCTGTTAACACGACAGTATGGTAGCCCCTCATGAAAGATGTGAAGAGGGAATTGCAAGCTTTAAAAAATCTCAGAAAGCTACTCAAAAAACGATTAGCATTCATGTGAGTCTAGCTTAGAATTAAGTACTTCCAAAAGTAAATCACAACTTTTCTACCTCTGTGCAATGTCTTTCATTCATTGCTCTTAAACCAAGTGCTTTTTTTGGCAAGTCCTCCCTTCAAAAATGTTCAGTGTAACTTGGGGGCTGACAGTGAAACTCACCTGTCTTTTTCCAAGATTTGTGTCTCAGGGCCCAGACACAGGAACAAGTTCTCGCATGCCATCTGATCTGCCGTAACTGTGTGCACATTCTTGGTCCACAGCAAATGTGAGGTAATTTGAGTTAGCTTAGCCTTTGATTAAACTATTAATATCTGTTCAGTACTTTGAAGAGATCAGGAGTCATGCAAGTGCTTGTTAACATATGGTTCTCTTCATGAGTGATCTAGATCTTACTGTCCTAAGGCCTCCAGGCACCTGAAGGTACGAGCTGGTTGGTGGCCCATACCTCATCCAGTAGAGGGCAGGACAACCTGCATGTGTAGACTTGGAAGCTCTCACCACCAAGGAGATCCCCAGCAAGAGGGCAGCCCCTGCATCTGAGGCATCTCACAGGAATGCAGGGTGACATTCTTCTGTAAAGGTTGATCTGTGTCTTCCTAGTTGAGAGTGGACCTGAAGATGCTATGAGAGATGTCAAAGCGATGCCTTATACAAAATGCGTGGTCAAAAACCAGACGCAAAATGTAACAGGCGCATCTCTGAATTATGGCCAGATGCATCCCATAATTCAGAATTATTTATGCGAATAGTGCTCTGACACAGAAAAACGTAGAAAATGTGTTGAACACATCGGGAGCTAACTTCCTGGCATTTCTTGTGGCAAATTCAGAGGCACAGCAGATGTAGGTAGGTAGACTCCCTGCGGCCTTGTGCTGCAACCACTCTGCAAATGCGTGGCATGGTGGCTGTGACTATGCTTAAAGGGTAAGCGGTGCAGTGAAGGTAAGATAATGATATATTAATATGAGTTAGCTTGAAGTTGGCAGTAAGATGGCAATTAAAATTTATTTTTGCTTTATTGCCAGTGTGCCTCGTTTGACTGCGAAGACTAGAGGTGTTTCAGGATATTTGGTAACTTTATAACACAAGTGGGAAGCTTAGAGAAAGGGTTAACACTGAATGATTAGGGTTTTTATGTCAGTCGTTATCAGTGGAAGGAGAGTCACAGCATTATCCCTGGAGTTGAATTCACATATTTTTTCAATCCTGCTGTCCTAATATGTTTTTGGTTTTTTTGGATATGACATGTTTTCTCCTCTTGGAGTTTACTGAACTATTCCTGTCAGTGTAATGATCCCCAGCTGTTGCTTTAGCCCTAGCTATTTTCATGCTGGGAATGGGAGGAGGAGGAGGACAGAGGCTAGCTTGTTTACCACACTGTGATCTACTTAATTTGTCAAGAAACGGCTGCTATAATACTTTCTTTAGCACAAAGTAATACGAAAAGGAAAAAATTGTAGACTCGGACCTGGAGAAGAGTGAGGAGATGTAAGGACTCAACACATGCAGAAAAACAAAAAAGAATAGAAACCGGGTGTGGTGCAACGAGTGCAGCTGTCAACAGCATTTATGCAGACAATGCTTTGAACTAGTAATGATACCAAGTAAAATTTGCCGTAAGTACTTTCCTGCCCTATCAACTGAATTTTCTTCACAGTTGAACTGAGCTTCATGTTCAATGGCAGTGGTGCTAGGGTATTGATAATCCCAGCAACTGGGAAACAAGTTAATAAAGCTTGAAAAAACTTGTGTGGCTTTGGAATTATTAATGAATTGATAATTATATGCTATCTATTTATTTTAAGGAAATACCTGTATTTATACTTTTAAACAGCAAATGACTGATGCTTAGACTTCCCAGGAACTGTTGAAAAGCAGAATCTTTTTTGAAAACAGAACTATGGTACGTAAGCTCAGATTGCCCGTTTTGCATCCAGAAACAACTTCTGCAGTTAGCATGGTGGTTTAGAGTCCTTGCCAGACAGATGTCACTGTGACTCTCCTGCTCAAAGAAGATAAGGGTCAGTGACAGTTCTGGTTTCTGCTCATACTTTTGGATCCACATCAAGCTGCCTGTGTAAATCTTGTCTCGGTGCTTTTATCATCTATAAGATCTGTCACTAGTCGTCTCAGATTTTTCAGCATTCTGTCACACCTGCAAGTCATTGATCAACAACTTAATGAACATCTATACCAAAAATAAGTGCTTGCTTAGATACTTCCTTTCATCCCCCAACTCCCATCTATCCAGTCTTTTCTGAGCATTGAATTACTGATCTTGTCACCTGCTGCATCAATAAATTTCGATCCAAAATGTTAAAGTAGCACATTTGTTGGCAAGAACCTCTGCAGCCTATGGTAGAAAACGGGACATGGTCCCTGACATAGCATTTGGTTTATCAAACAAAAACATGCAGTGAGCCTATGGGGCAAATTGTGTTCCTTTTTCTTGCAAGAGGCCTGTAAGTGGATGCATAATCTGCTGAATGGTATTAACATGGAGCAGAACTCATGGTTTTCTTTCTCTTACTTGGGCTAGTGGAAGTAGATAGAATGTTTTTCCCTGGCAGTATGTAAAATTTACTAACCTGATACCTCTCCAAACTAAGAGAAGACCCGCAGTAGCTGAAGTACATTTGCAATATGGTGATTACTAATACGAACTACAAAATGGTTTTTGCTTATCAGTGTATTGAGGATTCTTTCCTGGTGTTCAGTGAGACGGGTAGAACTGTGCAGGTGACCTACTGTCAAAATTTATTCTGTATATAATACAGTAAGCATTCTTCCAAGAAAACCAACGTTTGAACTTTCTAGTCTGCAGTTCTGCCATCTGAAGTTAGACTACGCCTGATGAAGCTAACAAGAAATGTGTAAGTAGGTCAATAATAAGGAAGAGGATATATTACTTTGGGGCATGGATTCTTTCCAAAAGTGACAGTGAAAATTGGTGAAATCTTGGCTTTCTGGACAATCTCATTTTAATACAGCCTTTCAGAAGTAGGCAGCTGTAAAGAAAATCTTTTGTAAAAAACAAAACAAAACAAAAAACTATTTGAAAGTTTTCAATGGAAGTGCCCATAATGGATTTTTCTCCATGGTAGGGACACGGATCATCTGTTCATCTGTTGCAGCCATGCTTATAGAGACCTCATTCTGTGGTCTCCATCCCCAAAGGCAGCTCATGGAGCCGAAGCACAGACTGGTGTCTGAGGGCCCATCACCATTCTGAGGGTATTTTCTGTAACGTCTCTGCTGCATCCTAACAGCTGACACATTTAACATCTTTTTGGTAACCTTCCTCACTGAAACACTTGTCAGGGCACAAACGTTGTGCTGCCCAGCTGGATTGCTGGGGGAGAACTGAGCGATGCCTTCTGGGTGACGGAAGGAAGAGAGTCACTTTTGACTTTTTCTGCGTGACGTTTCCCCAGCTTCTTGCTGCTACTTGTTTCTCTAGTTTTACATGCATGGAGGCTATAGCTGTATTTTTTGTAAGAGCTGAATGTGGCAGTGGCTATGTTCTTTGGTTACTCACCTCTGCAAATTTCACAGCAGTGCTGGAAGCCAGGATGTACAGGCTCGATTTTGTGTAATTTGGTCAGTAGTACAAGCAGAATGTAATCTGTCCCCGCAAACAGTTGTGGGGTTTTCTTTCTTATTTTGGTAAATGCTCTTTGTGACGCTCTTTTGATATTCTTTTTCTTTGCTTTCACTTTCTTAAGCTTTCTGTGTTATGTGTGAAAGTTCTTCCAAGCCTGCTTGCAGCTCACACCCTTTTCCATTAGCTGATGTCAAATTGTCCCTTGTCAAATTCTCCCCTTTCAGGAATCAAAGAAAATATTTTAGAAGTAGATGCTAAACTACTAGTACCTTTGTGCCTCACTGAGACTGTGTTACTGCTGCTAATAATAGGTGTCATACTGACTGCGGATCTAACTACCGAGGTTGCAAACACTGTCACCACGTAGCTATCACCACTGCCTCTTTGCTGGAGGGAGCAACAGAAAGAAACCTGTCTGCCCTTCACCTGCTTTTGTTCAGTATATTAGCGAAAGCTCACCTCTATTAGCAGTTGGAGGGAATCTTCCACTGTGTGTAATGAGTGTGGGTGTACATGCTGCTGCCAGCAGTCTCCTCTGTGCCCTTCAGTAGAGGACTGAGCCTGCAATAACATTTTAAACATCTGCAGAATTTGTCCACCAGTCTGAAGTCAAGTGGTCATGCAGGCCATTCTGGACTGCTGGGTTTTTTTAGTTTGCTGATTGACCTGTTACACAGAATTTTATTATTAAGGTATTTATAGCTATGATGGCACTTAAGAACCACACCAAGCCTCATAGACAGATTTGTTTTCAATGCTGTGGATCTTCCCTGGTGGGGGGGGAGGGGGGCGGGGGGGAAGTGTCCTCGAGATCTGTAGTCCAGATCTTTGAAAGAAAGTAAATACCCAAAGAGAGAGGAAGTAAAAAGTAGCAGATAGATGTTGTATGATCACAGTTTAAAGAGTTTGAGGGAATTTGATGTGCTTTTTATGTGTAATGAAAATTCTGGGGATCAGCTTCCATACTGGGCTGCTGTGAAGGAACTGATTTCTAATGTAGAGGATATGATGGCCATGGCTGAATCTTGTAACTTTTTTACGACTAGAAACAGAATTGTAATAGAATTTGTACTTAAACTGTAAAGAAGGTTTCAGACTGTTGCAGTACAAAGGCTGGGATCTTTATTTGAACCTCAGATGCCATGATTGTGGCATGTGCTCTTTGCAGTCTTGGAGAAAACAGCAAAGATGTTTCTCACTACCATGAGTTAAAGAAATATGGTAATTCCTTGTAGCATCCACCTGAAATTCTTGTTAAGAGAGGATGCTGGGGCTTGGACAAAAGCTGGTGGCAGGAGCACTAGCCAGATGGGGGATGCTCTGAGCCTTTACTTTGCTTGTAATATGCATGTTGGGCAAAACCACATTTGTTCCATGTCCTGTGAAATAACTGTCAGCACAATCAACCAACTGAAGCTGGGAGATGCTCAAGCTAGCTAATTTAAAACTATAAGGGCAAGCTTTCCAAGTTCCCTATATAACTGGTTAATTACTTCTTCTAAAGAACTGCTGGTTTTGTATTTAAATTTGCATACTTCTAAGTCCTTTTTTCTACCACTTGTGGAAGAACACATTTGTTCTCATTTGCATTTGGTTTCAGTAAACCAAACATCTTTAGGTGGTTAAGAATCTGAAATGTTCTTGGAAATACAGAATTATTCCACACTTAAGTGGAAAGCCCAAAAACAGAGCTCATATGTTGAGGTCTCCCAGCTGTTGCCACAGAATTTTGGTGGCTTCTTGACCATTAGATGATTTCTGTGAAGGGAGCTTTTAAATTCTATCTGTAGAGGGTGCCCTGTTGCAGAAGGAAGGCTGAATCATTGGGCCAAGACTACAGTCTCTGAAAAATGTTTGAGGAAGATTTTGGCCTTGATCTTAGAGGCCGTTAGTACCCTGGAGCACTGTGCTGTAGCAGAAATTGCAGTATGGGAGGTGAGCTATGAAGGCAAAATACTAGACCATGTTTCTTATTGCTGAAAGAGCATGGAAGGATGTCCCCATCAATTTTAGTATTATAAGCATGTCTAATCAATCATGTGTTTTATGGATATGTCCTGGCACTGTCCCAAGACTTGTTTTTTTTCTGCTTATTAGAAACACAAAAAACATATTATCCCTTGAACCCAGATTTTTAAATAAAATGAAAAGTTTTTCAGATTCTGATATATCTCCAAACAACATGTTTTTTCTTTTTTCATCTGTATAATTTTTCAGAGAAAATATGAGCAACTCTCATGTCTCGTCTTTTAGGAAAATAAAAAGATTGTAGCTCTTTCTTCTTATAAGCAGCGATACCCGTATCTTTACAAGAAAAAAATGAGAAGAGTTCAAACTTGTTTTTCCCTTCTGTAGCTTGCCTTTTGTGCCATCACATTAGCAGGCAGCTGTAGATCTGATTGTCAGGATATGTCTACCCATTCCTTCTTTTTCCTTCATTTGTCCCCATGTGCCACGTCCTATTAAATTATCTTAGAGAATTTCTTTCTAGGGTCTTCTTTGCAAGGTGGTTAAGGGGAATGTTAGTTCTTCCTTGTTCATTATTTCATGGAAACATATAAATCAGTGTAGGCTATGACTCAAATTTACACGAGGAGTTGGGAAATTCTCTGTTTTTCCCCTTTCAAGGCTTCTCTTCCAGCTATAGATAGTAACAATGGATATACAGATGGCATCAACAAGCACTGATTACAGATAATATTTACTGTCTTATGATACTGGTGTGTCAATTTTAGGTAGACCTTTCCACCTAGGTATTTTGTTACAGGTCATCTTGTTGAATCATGCATGGTAGCCAGATTCCATAGATATGGATATGTGCCTAGTTATTCACACGCTTAGTTTTCACCTAACCAGTATTACTGGGACAAAATGATTTTATAAGACTCAGTACCCTGCACAGAAAGCAAATGAACTTTTTCTGTTGACAGACTTGTTGCAGAGTTTTACATGTTGCCTATCTTACTAAATATACCAGGTTACATGTATTTTGGGTTAATATCTTAAAGTCCTATTTTAACAGTTTCAGTGAGTGCTGAAATGGACTATTAGGTGTACCAAGATTTAATTATGAGTGGGCTTCTATGCATTCAACAGAAAGACTTATGCACTAATAGTAATACATTTATCTGATTTTAAAGTTTTAGTATTAAAGACGACAAAGCTGACATTGCATTAAAAAGTAGCAATGATTAAAGTGGCATTAAACCCCCCTAAGTTTTACATGTTTAATGGAAATGGCAGGAGTTAAATCATGAGGGAAGAATGTAAAGGCAAATGCTGTAAAATGCACAGTAACTGCTAGTCTTTCTTTTAAATAACCATAAGAAGAACCTGGCAAAATTCAGCATAATTTTCAAGTTTACATATATTTAGAGCCATATACATGAGTAGCACCTGTGAAATAAACACATGCAATTGTGTGCAATATTGAGGACTGAGATTATAAACTTCTAAGACTATGAACTGGTGGTTCCTTTTGTATCTGCACATTTTACCACTAATGAACGTCAATGCTGACTTGAGCCTTTGAGAACCACCTGCAACAAGAGTAACTATTCTCCGGACGTTAGATCATACCATGTCACGATACTTGGACCATGCTACTGCTTTTGTTTGTTTTGTAATGCTGTGTAATGCTAGCAAAACTAAAATTGCTGTAAACGGTGGCTTTATCTTCTAAGTACAGTTTTTAACTAACATTACTTTGATTTCCACATTGTATCAAATTTGATATGAAGCCTCAAAAATGACCTGCTGAGGTAGCTTGTTGTTCTGTGCTCCTGGTGTGAGCCAGCTACCTTGTGGTAAAATGTGAGGATGGAAATAGATCCTTTTGCTTTTGATTGTGTATTTGCTTCTGATTCCATATTTTTTTTGGAACCTGCTTCTTCTGTAGGTTGGGATCTTTGATTCTGCTAAATTAACCATATCAAAGAATCCATATTTCTCTGTCTCCACTAGCAGAGCTATTTAATGCCTCACAACATTGACTCATTAAAAGATAATGCATGCAAGTATTTAATTGTCCTTTGAAAACATTTATTAAAATTATTCCTATTTAATATTTCTCTTCCAACAGCATCCTCCCAACAAAAAGGGACTATTGACTTGTACCTGTGTCTTTTGGTTTTTTTTTTCCTAGTAGCCAAAACTGGTCTTCTGGAACACAGTCATATAGACAAGGCATCTAATATGTCAGCAGGCATGTGTAAGCTGCATGTCATGTCAATGATTTTATATGACCCAAGAACATTTTGAGCTGTTGAAGCTTTGATGAGTATGTTTTTTTATCAAGAAACAAGCCCTTCTTGTCCTGAGTATGAGAGTCAGTTAATTTTCTCTCTTACTCCTCTTTTTGTGTTCTTAAATGACCAGTCGCTCCTTTTTCTGTACTTTAAAAGTACTTCTGTACCTTTAAATCTTCTGGGCACTTGAGAGCCTGAAGGCTTTTTGAAGTGCTGGACGGAAAAAAAACCAACCCTAGTGTTGCGTGACCCACATTACATCCTGGGATTGTTACTAGCACATATACTGTGAAATAGTTCAAAAGGTGTTGGTTTGGACGTGAAGGATCTGTTCTCTTTTTTAAGAATCTCTTGATAGAGGTTTTAGGCCTACATTGGGCAGAACTGTACTCCTGTTCTCACCTGTACAAATTTTTAATGCTCTCAAAAGCTTACTAAGAGGATAAAAAGAAAAGGTGGTTGTGAAAAAAGTTTCAAGTCTTCTATTACTAGATCTGCCTTTGATGCAGCTGCATGGCTTTCTTCATTAAACCTGCTGTTTGGCTTTGTGCCTACGATCGTCTCTGTTGGACAAGCACAGCTGGGTAAGAAGTTTATCAGTGTTCCCCAAACTGGTATGAGACACCTGTCCATCTAAGTGTATTGTGGCAAAACATGCCGATTTCTGCAGTGCTGCTAAGAAATCCACTTTCACCATTCATGTGACCTGCAATAGGGAAGCGCCTCCTGATCCTGGTTTTGTTTCCTGTTCAGGGTCTGCTACGCAGACCTCTTCTGTGCGT
>NW_010522572.1:23114-39656 GCF_000687285.1 Phaethon lepturus
TCCTGCTCACAAAGAGAAGACCACAGCATGAATAAGTGGCTTTTGCCTCTAGTGTGAAAGGCTCTTGTAACAGTTTAAGAGACCAAAACAAATTCTCTTTCTATTCTTTACCCTCCCAAACTCCATTTTCTTCATAGTATGGTTGCTAAGGAAGAGATGAGGAAACTGCCTGCATTTTAATAGCAGCTGTTGTCGCTGCAGTAGAGAAAAGAGGTAGTGGAATGTGAGATAGTCTCAAATAGTAAAGAAATAAACTTCTGCTTAACTGTCCCTTTGCGCAGGCTTGCTCCAAGCTATTCTTTAAAATGCATTGAGATGAATAGAATTGTATGGCTGCTATTTCCAGTACCAGTGAATGCTTGCAAATTGTGAGGATCAGCAGTGTACCTGCTGCTTCTCCTTCACCCCACAGAGGGACATGAATTTTTGGCATCCCCTT
Organism: Phaethon lepturus; assembly: GCF_000687285.1. Taxonomy (NCBI): domain Eukaryota; kingdom Metazoa; phylum Chordata; class Aves; order Phaethontiformes; family Phaethontidae; genus Phaethon; species Phaethon lepturus. Next base: position 23,554 of record NW_010522572.1, read on the forward strand.
CCCAGGGTAGCAAACTGTCATATAATCCCTGCAGTTTGGGTGTCATTTACAGTCTGCTTCACTTAAATGCTTCTCTGTTAACTGCACAGTCTGCTTAAATGCAAAGCCAGCGTGTATTCCCTATCAGCAGTTAGTGGATTAAAATGCTCTTAGGCTCAGAAAATTGCCTTTTTAAAAAAGGCCCCAAAAGTTGGCTTTTCTTTGTTGGTAACCCCCATTCTAGCACATTCTGTGTGATGGGGGTGTGTGTCGTTGACAGTGCCAGAAAAATACAGCTCGGGGGGCGTGGGGGGGGAAGTAATCCACCTCAGCAATTTGAGTTATTTTTACAATTAATTCTGACCATTGTATACTCACTCATTCATCACAAACTATCATAGCTGAAATTTTCTTATAGCTTCTTGTGGACACTACAAAAAATTTGGTAATACTAACCACCCTTTGCTGCTTCTGTACAGAAGGGTGTTGCAACTGGAGTTTAGCAGATGCTGCTCTTGCTGTTGTATGAACCAGAATCTAATCTGGCTTCCCATTGAAGCATGAAAGGCCTAATGTGAGTCAATATTTGGTTTGTAAGCAGGCACAGCTGGAAAATGCTCAGAGACCATTTTTGGTGTGAGGGAAAGGTTTTCTCACTACATCTCCAAGAGACTGAATTCAGTTATAAACGTAGGATATAATCTCCACTGAAAACAGCGGCTGATGTGCTGCGCGTTCCAAAACTGAATTTGGCATTGGCTACTGGTCAAATGTGACTATTTAATCAGAAATGAGGAAAAAATTTATTTTCTCAATGTGATTAGAATGTCTACTGCTGGCCAAGTAGTAAGTGGAAAGGTGGCTTCAGCCTGCACAGCAAGTAGTTACACGGCACTGTGATATTTAAGTTAGAGGCCCCTGGTGTTGCACAAACAGCTGTGATGATTTTTTTCAGCAAATATCCATGTCATCAAAGTCATCTTTTATGGTTGCATATTATAATTAAGTTGGCTGCATATAGGCTGTTGGTTTAGTCTAATGGTGTTACACAGACTGTATTGAAAATTTTATACAGATTGTACTGAAAAATTGAAAAATATGTGTGGGCTGTAAATGGTGGCCTAGTGCCACGTTTCCTTAGGCTGTGGTCTCTGACCCTCACAAAGTAAACCCAGTCAGACCCACTCAGTGCTAGGCCAGTGAAAATTCTCCTAAAAAATCTTTGTCACTACTGAAAGGTAGAGGTGTTGATGAACTAACTAGTAGGTTTCCATCCCAGCTTGTGCTGTATTAATGCTTTCTTGCAAGTTAAGTGGATGCTGTAGCACAGGGCTTTCAAATGGGGTGTGCAGAGGTGCTGAACAGCATACAAATAAATGATTGGGAACCCTTTTGAGCATTAAAGTGCATAGTTTGCTTTTTACTGCTTTTACTTACGCTTGCACTTTCCTCAGCTTAGATAATGAAGTTAGGCTAATTTCACTTGTTCTTGGTAGTTTCTCTTTCGAATCACATGGCTTATTGATTGGGTTGCAAGGATGAATTTTTCTATCGGACAAAATGCTTTCACTGAATTTACAAAATCGATAAATCACTTCTGTGAGCACACAGCCTATCTAGTTAATATGCAGTTTATGTCTTGCACTCTCTTTTTTTGCACAGGTATCCTAACCCTAATTCCAGGGAGTTCCACCTCCCTCAGCCCATCTATCGGGTTTTGTTTGGCTATAGCAGCCTTCCTCCCTTCCCGTTCTGTGCTACTGCTCGTGCTGTCTGTTGTAATCCACCATATGGCTGTGCTTAATCATTACCTTGGTTGGGCAACCTTGAGTATCACTTGGGATTCCTTAGAAGAAAAGGTTTTGTAGAAATGTGAACATGGAGTCCCTTTGGCAGTAAGCCTGTATTCAACATAACATGCACAGGGCCTTACCACAAGCTGCAGTTCAGGGCTGTGTACTTCTCTTCACTAGTTCTCAAAAAAACAGGAAATGCAGAATATTTTTTAATTTGTTGTCTTAAACCTGTCCTGGTGTGTGACATAGTCTCAAAGATGAGATTTTTTTTTCTCTCTTGAGATGCTGAGATGCCGAGGCTGCAGTCTAGTATTCTGTCAGCAGTTCTAGTCAAACTATTAAACACAAAGTGTGGTTTAGAAATAGAAGGGCTTTCAGGTGTGTACATGTAAAGGCAGGCATGCTGTTGCAGACTTAGATGATGAGCTGCAAAAAACACCTTAGCTTGTCATAAATATTTGTTCTTGCTACTGCTTATTACTAATGCACCCTTGTACTATAACTAGAGTTGGAAGTGTCCTGAAAATGTCCATATGGGTGCAGCCTCTGTGTATTAAGCATATACTGCTCTGAGCTGCTACCAGCCATGTGTAGGCAGGTGTAAGCTCTGGTCTTGGAATATGCCTGTGGGTTCCCTGTTAAGGCAATTCTATGGTAAGACGAAGAGAAAATAATCATGATTTGCTGTATTTCACTAACAGTATAACTCTGTTGATAGTAGCTGTATCGCAGTGCTGTCTCTTAGTACACCCCATGCCCCCAAGTTCTTCTCTATCCCTCCTCTGAACTGCTGACAGCAGTCCTCTACGCCAGCTCCCAGATTCCTCTGGAGTGTTTTACTAATTCTTGGAACAGTTCATTAGAGACATAAAAACCTTGTTCAAACTTTAACTATATTTCAGAGCTTTTCATACTTGTGAAATAAATAAATTATGCCCATTTTCAGGTGGGAAAAACAGACAAGCATACAAAGCCCACAAAATGTTGCATAGGCTGTGACACCGGCTGAATGAAAGAAGCGAGTTGAAGGGTACCAGTATGGAACTTATTTTCTAGCCAGCAGAGATACCGCTTCTTGATATGACCTGATTTATTCCTAATTGGAAAATTAATTTAAAGGTTAAGTAGAGGGATAAAGGAAACAAAAGATTGTTGGTTTGTGATTGAAAGACTTACACTGCAGTCTGTCTTTGAGTTACTTTGAATTTCTCTGGTCATTCTAGACCTTTGGCTGAGCTCCATGTTCAACAGCCTTGGATTGGCTCTTGGGTCATCTGTTAATCTATATATAGGATTCACACACTTGCACACGTAAACAGGTGACCTCCTAAATATATGAAATGGTGTTGGGAACTCCAAGTACTTATTTAAGACAAAATGAATTCAGGAGTGTACTGAAGTAATCCTTTTTGCCCTCCTCCCTGCCACAGAAATAAGCTGCATTGTAAAAAAAAAAAAAAAAGGTGCATTATGTGCTGATTATAACTTGTGCTTAATATGTGTATACATTCATAAACCCTAGGAATTACTTAGTACCTATTAAAAGTATCCTGAAATTGACCTTTTTCCTATTCTCTGGTTTATTTCTCTTGACAGTTGCTAGTTTTGTGCTGTGAAGGGACATAGCGTTTAAAAATAAGAGGTGCATATAATGGGTAGAGAAGAAGGGTAGTAGATGGTAACTGATATAGAAATAAGATATATTTAGAAAATTCATAAGGGAAGCTGAAGTCAGGAAGGGAATTGTAAGTCATTTGATGAAGTCTCTTGCTGTCTGGCTGAGACTGGTTTCTCATAAATCTGGGAACAGCAGGGAGACTTCAGAAGAGCGAAAGGCCAGTAACATTTTGCATCATTACTGAGAAAGGGTGAGTGAGTAAAGAGTGGCTAATCTGGTCTCAGTTCCAGGAAAAAAATACGGAAAATTTGATAAAGAATTTAGGTGGTATAAGAATAGCAGTATAATCACGCTATTCAGCTTTTCAATTTGTGAAAACAGGTCTGTTCAAATGTAATTTTGCTGTTTGGATACGTGAAATTTGGTTGCTAGGGGTTTTGTCTGGGTGTAGTAGACTTTTATAAGGTCTTTAACTTCATAGTGTGGTATATTTTGGTTTTTAGAAGTATCTTTGAATTTAATGAAGTACTGCTGAAGTGGATTAAGAACTGACTGTAATCAAAGCAGAAAAGCATTTCTAGTTGGGATCAGCCTGGTGTGGTCTGGAAACAAATGCAAGAAGGTAATGGTGTGCATGGAGCAAAGATCAGTGGAGGCATAAATAATGACATTCAAAAATGGTTTAGATCATTTAGGCAAACTGAGACAGCTGGGCAAAATGTGCATCAATAAGGTGAGGGCAGAGTTATGCACCAAGGAGCAAAAAATGCCAGCCACACCTGTGTTGTGAGGAGTTTTTCATTGAAAATCCGTGACTCTGGGTGGTGAAAGATATATAGTAGGTATAGCTGCAAATGGAGGGAAAGTAGATGATCCTAGCAAGCAAATAGCAAAGTGTCAAAAAGGGCTAACATACATTGCTAGCTGTGTAAGTGGGAAGACATGAGTAATAATGAGATTATCTGCACGTGAAGTTGTGGAGATAGACCTGATGCTATAGGTCTGTGCCTTGCCTGTATACATTTAGTGAGATGTGCTAATTTAGGGTATGGAAATGAGTCCCTGAAATGGCTCACTAGTGGAAATAATGCCACATAGTGAGAGATTTAATGTGCCGTTACCTAATAGGGCTGAAATCACTTAGTGGCATACTGCTGCTGGAAGGATGAAGTCTCACTCCCACCTTATGTTAGTGTTAGCAAATACCTGCCTATACAGTCATCCTCTTCAGCTCACAAATGAGAGAGAAAACTGTTCCCCATTTTGGCTGGGCTGTGGTCTCTGTCATGTCAGTAAGTCCAGCGACCAGTCAGGGGAACATGAGAGATGATGCGGGGAGTGAGAGATTTGACTCTATCGCAGCAAGCTGTTAGATCAAGTGCTCATGTAGATGTGTCATCACTGGATTTGGGTTTTGATCACCTCAAAATGAATCCAGCAAATGAAGAGCTCTGTGAACAGGCCAGCTGTAAGACTGTATTAGCCCTCACGCTAGCACAGAAGTAGGAGTGTGATCGCATGCTGGGTGGGAGGAAGAGTCTGGGACTACCACTTCTGTTTGCAGTTCCACAGCCAAACAAAGGGCCCGTTCCTTCCCCTCTGTGTTCCCTCCTCCTCGCTCTGGCTCTTGGCTGATCCCACACAGAATTAGCATGGTGCTCTGTACACCCTCCCTCCTTCTCTCCCTTCCCCGTACTAAAGGAAGTAGTTTCCTGCCCAGGATGCATATATTAAGAAATCCTAGCTTGGCTTAAGAAAGAGAAGAGAAGTAACTTGCTTGCAGTGTGTACAGAAGTACCTCCACAGGTAGGAAATATATTCTCACTGTCATAAACCTTTGAAAGAAAGGTACATCAAGAGCCAAGGGAAGTGGAAGCTAGACAAATCCAAGCAAAAATTTAAGTGTGCATTTAGGAGAAGGTGATTAGCCACCTTGCAAACAACCAAGGAAGAGATGGATCTCTTGTTAACTTGTTAACTTCCAGAAGACCAGAACCCTTACTGGAAGATATATTAGTCAAATGCAAACTGCAAATAGGAGGTTGAAAGAAACAGGTAAAATGTGATAATGTCTGTGAGTAGATGAAGTAGTATCTTCTCCTTAAATTTTTTGATCCCTGCTTTAGGAGTGTACAGTATAAATTTGGATATAATGTATGAAATTAATGTATTGGCCAAGAAGAGTCCTTGAGAAAGGGCACGTAAGGTTTATAATGAGATTGTATAGTTGGACTGTAGAGTGGTTTTGCTTTCTGGTGGTTCCACTACATTTTTGTGGACTTCTCTTATGTGGACATACAAAGAACATAAGCTTGACAGAGAAATTTAAATGAAAACATGGAAGATGCCATGCCATTCGTTCTCTAATATTTTGTGTTGAGTATACTTAGGAGCTTGGGCTTGATTGGCAGGCAGGGTTCAGTATCTATTGATGTTCACTCAGGTTGTCCTAAATTGATGTGTGTGCACACACACACAGGTGTGCACGCATGCGCACATGTGTGCACGCACACACATGTGAGTTTGTTTCTTTGGTTTTGTAAGGCCCCTTTCGTACAGAAGCTGTCTTTGATTGTTTGTAAGAACAATCTCTAGAATATCACTTTGATAGTGTAGTTTAAAGGGCAACTGCTTTTATAACATAGATGTTGAAATGATGACTATTCCAGAGATTTGCATTAGGAAAAAAATATAATAGTATTTCATGCAGATAATGCATATGTTCTATTACTCTAAAATAAATAGGAAAAATTCTAGTGATAAGGGATTCCTTTTGCTGTGGAACAAGGACACTTCTAGATATATCCATGATATTTCATTTTCATGAGATGTTTCTGAAGGTGAATTTCTGAGTCGAGGAAGAAAATCAGCCTTGTAATTTAGAGTAATGACCAGTCATTTTGTCACATCAATTTAACCTACACATGGCAATTAGAGTTTTCAGGAGTCATTAGCAGCTGAGGTGTCACTCTGTGTTTATTGGAGGACTGTCAGCCAGTGTTTCTCTTTGTTTTTTAACATTAATGGTTTGGAAAGAAGTTGATGCTCTAGAAAGAATTGAGAAACAAGCCTGGCTTTGCGGATTTTTATCACCCTGCCAAGACGCTGCGCAACTTCCTCTCCCTGTTGCCCGCAGCAGCAGAGTACGGAAACCCGACTGCTGAAGGCCACTTCTGCAATTGCAGTGGTGCGGGGGAGCAGGGTGTCAGGGGGGTCTTTTCGTTCTGCTGCTCGCTCGGGCCTTGGCATCCAAAGGAGAAAACAAGATGTGTTTGCAAATGTCTCTTCAGTTGTTTCTCACACTGATGGGTTTCCTTCTCTTCCCTCTCTCTGCTGTTGTGCAGTGCTGCAGTTGAAGCTCCAGCAGCGACGCACACGGGAGGAGCTGGTGAGCCAAGGGATCATGCCGCGTAAGTATCACTTCAACTCTTTGTCTTGGTGTTTCTATGCATGTTTTTGAGTGGAGAATGATTTCACATATGATTTGAAGGATCAGATTCTTTGTTTCTAGATGAAAAACATCATATATAAGAGCCCCACCCTGTCCCACCCAACTTGGTCCTTCAGAAGTGTTGTTACTCTAGGTATGGGGCCACCTCTGATACTGAGGAAAAGAGTAATGGCTCCAAGTGTAATTGTACTCCAAAACAATGTTTCCTATATTTGATCACAGTGAAGAGTCTTCTGGAGAACATGCTATGTTAGAAGAGTCTTATATACTTTACGCATGCTGGTAATCGCTCTTTTAACAGGCTTCCTGCCTCTGCAGTTTCTGTTCTTGTTTGTCAGCTCCCCAGATCTCTCAGGCAGTTGTAACTTTGCATGTACATATTCCATAAACCGAGTGAAAACAGGCAGTGCGTACAAGATGTTAACCAACAAGAGGCCATATTTTATATTTGTAGCTAGAAAACATAGCTAGAGAGAGCCCTATGGGCATCAGCCAGTCCTCTTCCTGCAGGGGAAGGCAAAATCTGCAGAGCCAGAGAACTTTGGCTTGTCTGGGTGGGCACAAAGGATATAGCCTAATGCTAAGCTTTAATAAGCTGTCAGGTTAGCGTTGGAGAAGGTGTTTTTTTGTTTTGTTCCCCTTCTTCCCCCCAAAATGATAAAAGATAGCTGATAAATAGTTTTGTCATGTTTTGCTACCTCCAAACTAGATGACTTATAGATAACAACTTGAAGCAAGACCAAAGAGCAAGTGTTTTATTTTTGACATCATCTCAGTTTTACTTAACAGCGTTACTAAAAGGCAATGGATCAGATATATGTTTTCCTCTTTCAAAAACTTTCCCCTTCCCCCATTTCTCAAACCTTACTTGAAGACAGTGTAGTAATGAGGAGTTTCTCATTCCTTCTATTTTGGGGGTGCACACTGTAATATGACACAGTGATGTGACTTAGACTTTGCTAAAGGCGTAAGGTTAGGCTGTCAGCTCGCTCTCTGAATGAAAAGAACCTGTCAGCAGCACTTTGTCAGCTGAAGTGGCTCTCTGGAAGGTAGTGACGTGCTCAAGATGTGTCTGGGACCCATACTTAAAATTCTATTACCAAATCAAAAAGGAAAGATTGTACTGTCTGGACATAGTACATCATGCCTGTCGTCTTCTTTTTACCTGGGGAACTTGTGTATGTGCTTCTACAGAATACATTTAATTTGCTTTTGGATGAAAGAGTAGTGGCCCAGTGGCTGTGCCCTTTTACTAATGCTTCCCAGAAGAAAATGTTCCTGACTTCTTTGTGGTCTCCTGCTTTAGGTGGATATGTATGCAAATACTGTATTAAGTTACGTTCAGTACTGGCTTTCTTCAAAGTGTGGCTGCCCAAACTTGTGATTCCTGAGAGGGGTCTGTTTTACGGGCCCTTTGAAAATGAGGCCCTTGCAAGTAATTCAAGTAAGGCACCCAGAGTAATTAGTTAGTCTTAAATTTGCTTAAAATATAGCCTAAATAAGTTGTCTTTGCAGACTTGTGCCCTTCATTGCTTCATTTATGTCTCTTACATGTGAGTTTTATGACAGACCAAAGAAGAATGCTCAGTAAAATATCATTTTGGAAATATTGGCGACGCATGAAAAGGTCCTTTCTGCAATGGAGAAAAACCACTTTAGCAGATCTGTTCTAAACATGATTTGAAATGAGTTCTCTGCAAGTCATGGTATCATTTACCCATACCTGCCAACTGGAAATAATCGCACAAAGGGAAATCTTTAAAACATTATTTGCCTGGGCCATTTTTAATGAGAAGTTCAGATGTGAGATAAATTGTGATACTTAAAGCAAAAGTCCCATTTTTAACCTGAGAAGTACAAAGGATGACTAGGCGTCTGAAGGCGTCTCAGAGCCATGACAGCTTTCCTTCTACTTTCAGAAGTTCAGAATAGACATTTTTACTTACTACTGTGAATGTGCAGGTATCCTGTATTCTTTCATCTGTCTGCGTTGTACCCCCTGTCTGTGAGAACATTTAGGTACTCAATCTTGTTCTTCTCTCATCTACTACTGAACATGGCTATACGGGGCCCCATGTCTCCCTCTTGAGTTTGTTAGTCAGGAACCAAGCCCCACACAGCTCTTTATGATGATTTAACAAAAGTGTAAAAGTGGAAATCCAGAGGATGGTTTGGTGTTGAATTAAATGAGCTGGAGTGCTCTTTCCATGGCAAATGCTGGTTGGCTTCTAGCCTTTATTTTCCATTTGGAGAGCCTTAACACCCTTGAAAGAATTGTGGTAGTTGCAGTTGTATCTACATTAGGCTTATAGCTTGTGTCAGGAAGGCGCTATTGAAGTGAAGCTCCTGATTGCCCCTGCCTACTATGCCTACATGCCTTGCACCATGAAATGAAGTTTGAGAGTTGGATTAAATTGGGATGAAAGTAAACTGGAAAATACTCTGCCTACAGCTAATATGCATTCAGTCCATGGGACCAGACTACAGCTTGTCTGGCACAGCACCTCCCATTTCACCTTCATGTATAGAGTGTGGATGTCAGTTCCTCAGCGTCAGCTGTTCTGCTGTGCATATTTGGTCTTACTATGCTATCCTACATGTTAATTTAGATTAGCCTTTAATACAGATGAGTTCCTGGATCTTGTAGCCAGACGTGCAATATCTGTGAAGCAAAGTTTATGTTTTACATTAAAAGCTATCTAGTGTGCAAACTCACTTTGGTACCTTTGGTTCTCCTGACTGCACTGTAAGTCTTATGTGGTGTTTAGGTTCAGCTTGATGCCCTAAGGGAGAAATTGTACTTCAGGCTGCCATCAACATAAGGTTTTTGGACGTTGTAAACCTGAGGAGAGGGAGAAGATGCGGTGGTGTCCCATTAAAGTGAGAGTGACAGCACTCCCGCTTTGCTTGTTCAGAACAGAGCTGGGAGTTGCTTACTTTGTTCCCATGTGGAATTTTGTTTATATGCTAGAGAGGAAAGGCAAATGTTTCAACATTTTTTTACCAAGTACACTTAATCTCGCTTGAATAACCTTTCCAACCCACCAGCCACCTATAGTAGTACTATGCTTCACTCAAAGATCAGTGTATTGTAGTAAGAAATAAAGCGTTTATAAGCAGTGGTGGAGGATTCAAAATAATTGGGTTTTATGCTTAATTAATTCTTCTTGCTTTTCTGTTATCCCTTTGTGTAACCTTTTACTAGTAGCAGGATTCATTAGTTTAAGATTAAAACTCTCAATTGCCCATAGAAAAGAGGTGGGAAGCAAGTCTTCATCTGCATCTGACATACCTATGATTTGAGCTAGAAGGACTGTATCTAGAAACAAGGATAGCTGACTTTTCATATTTATTCAGGTTTTCGCCTATTGTCTAATAATGCAAATATATACCTTTTTTTTTGCTATTTGCTTTTTTTTGTAGCTATGCAGAGGTGATTTTCATCTTCTCGTCCTCATAAAATGCAAGCTAAACAAAAACTGCTGTCTGCGCTCAACTCTTTGAACTCATGTCATGCTGTGAAAGAACAGCCAGATGCTGTCAGTTTTTACAGTGTCAAATTTAAAGGTTACAGCTGTTGTAAGGTTTTTGAGGGGGTAGTATTAAACACTCAGTTTTCCACCCTTGAAAAGAATGTTTTAAACAGTAGCTAAGGTGCATCTGAGTAGAAAGACATTTGGAAAGTATCTTCAACTAAAACAGCAAACATTTTTAGGGGAGAGACATTTGGCAAATGTAGCAATACTCTGCTTTGCAAAATATGTCGCGCTTTTTCTGTTTTGCAAGGTTTAAAGCTTCACATGCCCATCGGGATCTTCGGCTTCTGGCTGCAAACACAAAATATAGGCAGGCATGCAAGGTTGTCATGTGGCAGAATCCTGCAGGAAAACTGTATTTGTGACCATCAGATTCACCTGTGCAGGTGAAACAGAAGATAATTTCTGGTAATGTGCCTTGTGTTGCTCTATATTACTGCTTTTTGAACATCTGTGACACAGACAGCTTTTGAAAAGGGCATCGTCTGGACTGAAAACTTGAAGAAGGGTGGCTGCAGTACAAGCAGAGAATTTCCAGGAGCTTCTTTTTCACTTCAGTGTATTGGATGTTTGCCGGGTTTTGTGCCCACATCCAACTACTCTGACTGTATGTTTGCGTTCCAGTATACAATATATGCAGAATACATGTAGAATCCAAACAGGATGAACTTTATGCTGTTTTCCTATGTAACTGTTTTTACAGGCACTGAGGTGTTTCCATGCTACAGGTCTGCATTACCACCCCTCCGATGCAGTTTTCTGCTTGGACATGCAGCATCTTAGTTGCTTGTGTGTGTTTTGGACTACAAGATTTGTGAATCTTGTGCTGCTGAGTTTCAAACTCTCCTGAAGAGAGTGTATTTTATCTCTGGACTACATGAAGGGAGCGTGCCATAGTTCAATTACAACAGGTCATGCCACTAGGAATGACTGTAATACAGCAGATGGCCTAATGATTAGAATCGCATTAGGCCTCTGATGTCACTAGCTGTATTTTTTTTGTAGCCACAAGGTTAATGGAGAAAATGTAATATTTGTTTTAAAACTACAATACAGTATTTGCTTTTTTGGGGGAGCTGTGAGACATTGCTTAGAATTGATTCTAAAGGAATTGACATTTACTGGGGACACTTAGTGATTTGAGGATACAGAACATAGGTTATGCTTTGGCATATCAGTGTTGATCATCCTCCAGGCAAAGCTTGTAACTGGTCTTCTGCATCCAGCACAGCTACCATCACAAGAAAACAAGGATCTTTGAGGTATTGATTCCAGGAAGCTACATGCTTGCCACCTGTTAGTTTCTAAAGCTAAACCATGTCTCTAGACTTTAACACCTCAACCCCCAAATTTGGCCATACATCCACACTTGTGTTTGTGTAGGGTCGCTAAAAATGATACTGCTGCTTTAGTTTCTACCTGATAGTCTAACTACTTCTCAATTTTAAAAAAGTAATTTGGTTGATGAAAATTATGCACTTCCAACTTCATTGCATAGCTCTGTATTTAATACGTTATTCATGTTCATATTTTCTTATAAAGCTGACAGTTTTAAACCTGAAACTTGTCAATAACAGTATATGGGACAGTAGTTGAAGGAGACAGTCCTTTGAGAATATAGTCAACTGCTGGTTCCTGTCACAAACAGTAGCTACAGTGGAACATAGTAAATGTTGTCAGAAACAAAATGGTTTAATGGTTAGACTTGATGATCTTGAAGGTCCTTTCCAACCTTAGTGATTCTGTGAAAAGAAAACAAAAAACCTGATTTATAAATTGTTTAACTGTTAACTGTGAAATAGGACCATCTTTTGATGTATGCCAAAGAAAGGAGAGGCAGTAAGCTGTTGGAACATACACAGTTATCTACATGTGCAGTATTTTTCATGGCAGGAATCATTCTGCAGTCATTCTGATGGCTTCAGGTGCAATTCATAATGTCTCAACAATGTTTTATCTTCTACATAAAGGCTAGGATAGAAGATTAACTCCATGCTATGCCTACACGGAGTTTTACTGATTCAGAAATGTTGCAGTTTGGCTATGCAGTTGACATTTCGAGATTTTTGTGTGTTATATTTGAACTGCAGATAAACCAATTGCTTTAACACCCCAAAAGAGATCTTCCTGCTTCACCTGTCTCTGCTGCTTATCTATCGTGTTCCCATCATTCTCTTGCTGCTTTACATATCAGGTCTTTATAGTGACGTTCCCTGTAGTTTTTTGAATATAGTAACAAAACAAAACTTCCCTGCCACCTAGTGTCTGCTATTCTGCCCATTGGTGACTGCTTCACTTTCTTACCCTTTTTCCACAAAACAAGGTGAAACTGCACTTTCATTTAGGATAAAGAGTTAAAAACAAACATATGGACTGTAAATATCATTACTCCCAGATTTGTTTAAAAAAATGTCCAAACCTATCAAGTCTTTAAGATCTAAAAAACTTCTTTTTAATACTCCATTTAACTTCTGAAACCTTGCTATTTCCGGCTTCACTGTGTACAGAATGGGACCTCAAAAATAGAGGCTGCAGCGAGACTTCTGATATACTTGATGTCATGATCTGAGAGTAAGGCTGGAACACTAAGCAGGTATCATAAAACAAACAAAAGCTGTGGAGGGCACTTGCAGCGGTATTTCTGTTTGTGGCATGTAGCACAGAAATCTGTAACTGTTTTTATTTTAATTTGACCATCCACCTGTAACTTGTCTCCCAGGAATTATTTGCTGGTTCTTTGACTTTGATCTCTTCTCTTGAAGCACAATTTCAAACCCTTGAGGCTTTGTGTTGAGATGGAGTCTGTGCATTTAAGCTGAGAGCCTCATTGTCAGGGGCCTAATAACTGCAGTTGGTTTGTTTATATTTTTAGATAGCTGTTTAGATAGTTTATATCACCTGTGATTAATGAGACGTGGTTGGAGTAGGAAAGTTCATTTTGTTAGTAAAGGAGATGTGCTGTTCGTCCTTTCTGAAGTTGTAAAAAGAAAAGGCCATTCTCAAGGGTTTGATAGGCTACGTTTAGTCCTTGATCCCTGCAATGATAAAAGATTTTACTCTTCTGGTTGCAAGAGAAACATAATAATTCAGCGGAGTAAAATCTGGTATGTATTACAGCATTTTTCCCCTTCATGTTCCCACAGTCATCTTGGGTTCATTCTTACTTGTTGGCTGAGAATGGGCTCTCCTTTTTCTTCTCATGGTCACAGACCTCCCCTAGTCTGGGCACTCCGTAAAGTTGTCAGAGGAGTTTGCGAAGGGAGATTATCTATCCAAGAAGAAGGCATGAAGTCTGCTCTAGGAATGCATGGATCAAAGGGTTCTCACTAGAAGTTCCTTATCTCCCTTTTCCTCTTTCAGTTTGGAGGTGACATAATCCTAATTGTAATCAAGTTTTCTTTTATCTTTTTTATTTTTCAGTTCAGGATTTAGGTAATGATCTTCTGAATGCCAAGAGTTAATGGGGATCAACAGAGTGGGTTATATGATCTGTATTTGCTGTAACTGTTCTTTGACACAAAGCTGTAGCCATAGTCACCCATAGATCTGATAACTGTTACCATGGGTGACAATTTACATTTGTGCTCCTAAAGAGGGTGAACTTTCTGAGAAATTACACATATCTGTTACAGTTTAAAATAACTCAGTGTTGGGCCTTGAAAAATCTTAGCCATTTCTGTCAATAATTTTGCATGTTTGCTGTGACAAACATGGCTTTTCAGGCTTTTCACAGAGTTAAAACTAATGAAAATCTTAAATTTCAGCTGTGTTGTAAAGGAGATACCACTGTAATAAAGTTCCTGAAAGTTTTGCTAAGTTGTGGACATGGGCTCTGGAGAGGTGCTTGGTTTCAGGTGTTGGAAGCAGCTCAGGTTGTGTGCAATTCCATGGTGAGCTGAGGCAGGGTACCACAGTCCCACCTGTGAAACTGCCCGGAGCTGCATAAGGAGAAAAGGGTGCTGATGGAGATCTCTTTTCTATCACCTGTTTATTCCCCACTCCTTTTTCATATTTCTACAGCATACTGCTCTTTGATACTGTCCCACTAGCAAGATGACAGATCCTTCTGTACATGTGACCCAGTTTATGAATACTTTTTTCTTCCATGCCATGAGAAATTATTTTTGGAAATGGGGTGAAGATGAAGGGAGGAAGCAAGTGCCAACTGCCTTGATCTGTGATTCAAGTTTTATGCCTCTTACCAAATGCTACACACCAAATGCTGTGGGCTGGGAGCCCCACCCTGAACTGACAGAGGAAGTGATCGAGCCTATTTGCAGCACTTTATCTTATCTTTTTACGAAAGCATAGTAAACAAGAGAGAGAAACTAGAATTTGGTTTAGAGCAGAGGTGAATAACTGCAGGAGAAGGCCTTCTGCTTTCCTGAATTAAGTCAGCATGTCTGAGGTTGGGTTTGGACATGACATGAGCTTCTCTGTTATAGCAAAGGAAAATTTTCCCTTCAGAAACTGATCTAACTGAACAGCAAAATACTTGATTCAGTAGCCTTTCTACAGACCTGTTGTCTGACCAACTGATTTGCAGTTCAAATATCACCTTGTTGTGTATGATGAGCTAGATAATGTGGCGAAGGAAAGCTCATGTGCTGTCTCTCCCCTGTAAGCCTGCACATCTGATAGCCTCCAGTAGTGACCTTACCAAGTACAGAAGGTTTTGCAGCCTCTCCTCCCCGCTAGACACTTGAGCTATGAGGGCCTGTGAAGACCCTTTTGCCTTTCTTTCTTCCCTTTATTTGGTTACTTGCAAACTTTGGTGTCTTCTGTCAGCTGCATAAGCAAATGCAGGGTGTACAGGTATTTTGACCTCTTTTTCTCAGTGGTTGGGTCAGACTCCTTCCCCTGCTATGTTTCGTTCTTAGGGTGACTGAATTTGGTTGTGATTCCACTTATTTCTCACATTAGGATATAGGAACTTGAAGATCTGCATATGACTACCTTTGAAAGCTTTGCAAGGCTAAAATTTACTTTCATACGCTGCAGGATAAACCCTGAACAGAAATGCTTGCACCATTTTGCCCAGCTTTTTGTCTGTGCTGTTATATTGGAGATTTGGGTTTGATTCCTGGGCCTTGATTCAATCTGCTTATAGCAGCACCTGTCTGAAGCTTTGCGTCAGTATTTCCCTTCGCTCACATATTGCCACCTTCAAAAAGTGTCTTGGACTGATGGAACACTGAAGTCATGCACTGCAGTTTTGGACCCTGTTTCACAGGAATTAATACATTGGTTTGAAGCGAAGATTAGCAGCTTCCATCTCTGTACTTTGTATGGAAAGGTGTGCATCATTGTAGATAGTCCTGTGTGCTTGCTGGATAGCTTTGGGGGGTCAGATGGAAAGACAGTAGTTGCAATGTATAGCTGCGAACATTTTTGGAGCAGGGTGGAGGCACAGAACAAGTTGCATCATTGATCTCTGGGGAGATTTCTCATGGTAGCTAAGGGTGTGACCACAAAGTTACTAATGCTTCAGGAATTCTGGTGATGAAGCATCAAAATGGTCCACAAGAAGTAGCAGAGAGTCTAAAAAACTAGGACGTATGTGGTAGGAATTTCATGAGATCGATCTTTGCTAGCCAGCCCATCTGTGGTAGGAAAATCACATCCTGCTGTCAGTCATCTAAAGGTGAGGGTAAAGCTCATCCTCCTATGAAAACAGTGGACGAATGGAGCAATCTGAAGATGTGGGGGCCGTGGTTCAGCCG
>NW_010522572.1:39687-57814 GCF_000687285.1 Phaethon lepturus
TGGCGTTGGCCTTAACCCAGCCTTTCATTTCTGACTTTTTCTGGCAGGGCAGTTTTTGCTCAGTTTTGCTGACGCCATTATTTGTGGAGCCATGCTGTAACCCAGCATACCAATCCAGGTTAAAATAACTCTTTCAAAACAACTGTGATCTGAGTCCACAAACAGTTTTGTCAGCGTAACCGAGGGCTAACATGCTTTGTCCCAGGCCTAGGTACAGGAAGGAGGGCAGAAAGTGTAACCGCAGTTTATTGATGATGAGAGTACCACGCATGTATCGTGTAGAAACAAAATCAGAAAGGTATATCTCCATGGAAGAGAAATAAAGAGGATTTTTTTTTTTTCTTCTGCATACAATGGAAAGCAAAAATTCTCAACAGCTAATACTCCTGTTGTAGTTTGGCAAGTTTTTTTTCTCTGGCAGCACTCTGTTCTCATCAGGGGCTCACCCAAAGTTTTGCTGGCAAAGCTGGCCATGCTGACCACGCAGTTAACTAGTTCAAGGATTTGAAACGTGTTACCTAGTACCTCTTTTTGGGTAGGGGCAAGTGCCATGGGGAGGTGCTGGAGTTACTTCATGGTGACAGTTCAGCTGTACAGCTCCCTGTGTAGTACAAATACAATTGGAGCATCAATGGTGAGGCAGAAACATGTGGGACATGGGGGAGGGGGAAAAAGAGGTCATTACTTAAGCTGGACCTACCACCAGACTAAATATTTGTTGAACTGCCTCCCCAGGAAGTCAGGGTGTTAAATGTCTTTTTGCACTTCTTGGATTTAGTGAGGTGCTTGACACAGGCTCGCCTGACGTTTTTGTAAGCAAGCTGGGACAACTCAAAGCTGCGTATGCAACTGGTGAGAGAACAGTATTGGAATAAAGGCCTGGAGTCAGACTGGGAGGATGTGTTGAGCAGGGCTGTTGAGTGGAGAGGGAGAAGGTCAGTGTCTGATAGTATTCAGTATTTTCAGTAATTTGATGTAAACAAGGGAGCAGTGTGCGTATTTATTAGGCTTGCAGATTAGTAGGGAGGAGGACAGGGTTGGGACTTACAACATTTGGAAAAGGTGAGAAGTACGGGACAAAACCAAAGAAAAATGCAGAGGTTCTATGTTTTGGTATGTCTAGTTAATGGCATGAATTGAGGATGGTTGGCTAGATAGCTCTGCAGAAGAGGATTGGAGACCTTTCATGATTTGTGAGCCAAGCACGAGTGAACATGTTACGTATTTTATGTATAGAAAAAAGGCAAACTGGCTGGGACGTAAAACTGAGAAGTGTTATTTGATAATCATTTAGCTCTATAAAAGCTGATAAAGCCTAGGCTGGAATATGTACCCAATTTTGGACACTATAATTCAAGAAAAATGCAGATCAAATGGAAGGAGTCCAAAAGAGAGTAAACAAGCAAAGGTTTGCAAAATGTTATCTATAAGGGAAGGTTGAAACAACTGGCTTTGGTCATTTTATGTAACAGAAGACTGTAGGAAGCCCAAAGTTTTCAAATATATATGGATAAATGCAAAGAGGAAGAGAATAAATTGTTCTCTGTAATGATTGCAGGTAAGGCAGGGAATAATGAGTATAAATTGTAGGAAGGGAAATATGTGAGACATTCAGAAAGGTTTTTAAATAATAAGGACATCTATGCACTGGGATAATTGCTCTGCAATAATAGTGCATTTTTTCATGAGAGGTTTCAAGAACAGGTTGACAAACTATTACAAGGGATACTTTAGTACGTTTTATCCAGCCTGAGCAGTCAGAAAGCATTACATGATTAGAATTTCTTCATCCCTATTTTCTGTGGTGATATCTGCTGCTTCAGATACCAAGGGCTGTGGACACGGATCCTGTGTCAGTGATAGAAGTGCTGCCCCATACCTACCTGGTTACCACTGCTTCTGCTCCACCAGCTAAGCTGTTCAGTTGCATACACCGTCAGAATGAGCCAGAATAGCTGATACGGCTGAGAACAGCAGAGCTTTGTCAATACGGGTAATTTTGAGTGGAATGGATAAATCTGCACTCCGGTGAGCAAGCCAGAAGGGTACAGGGGCCAGGAATAGTTTTGCAGGGGTCAGTGCCAAGTACCCAGAAAGGGCAGTGGTAGGAGCTAGAAAAGGGGCATGTCTGCATTGTGGGTCTCCTGTAGAGCTTTCTCAGAGCCTTATTGCTTCAGAATTCTTCATTGGATTTTTTTCTTTTCCCCCCTTCACTATAGTAAAGTTAACATAGTTGGTCCATGGCTCTGGGCTATGCAGTCATTTCAAAGCCAGAAAAATGTGCAAGGCTTAGTTGACTTTGAATGGAGTATGATTTTACAATAGACACCCTCTTCTGACATGTCAGCCCCCATCCTAGATTGCTGAGGGAAGCAGTGAAGGATTTGTGCCCTCTTGACATTTTCAGAGGTCAAATATGAAGTCCTCTGTCATGTTGCCAGTCCAGAGAGCTACAACCCAGTGCTTGTTTCCAGAGGACTAGTCATGAGAGACTGAAATTGTTCTTTACAAGATTCTTCCCATAGCAGTTTTACATTACTTACTATTTAATGTGTATGTGTTTTGGGGAAGGGTGGTGGGTTTTGTTTTTTTTTTTTCGCTCAGAGATTCTTTTCTTCTTGCTTTGTTCTTCTGTATGCAAGAGTCTTCCTGGACTACTGTGACATCAGCTGAACTCCGACAGTTACTTTCCTGACCATTTGCTATGGTCAGGGAAATGTCACTTAAAGTTCATGTGCTGCCTCTTACTGACAGCAGAGGTAGGCAGGAAGGGGAGAGTAAAGAATTACTGCTATGCCTGCACATTCTGGTGGTAGAGAGATTTTGAAGACTCAAGAGGAGGCCTGCTTCACTTGTCTCCAGGGTAGATTTTTATACTGGTTTATATATTGCATGGTATCTTTTCCCAAGTATACCTGAACTTTTATTTCACATTCCTGTGATATGCATACAATGAAAGAAATACATGCTTAAGTTCAAGCATGTGCATATTCACAAGCAGTTCATGTGGCTTGAAAAAGAGTATTTCCCAGTATTATTTGTTGCTTGCTCTTCATCGAAGTGTGATGGTCAGACTGCCCAGGAGTTGATGTCTCAGCTAGCCAGTTTTTTTTTTGGTATTATTTTTGCAGTTACTGCAAAACCCTACCTCTGCCCTTACTTTGATTTATCCCAAAGTGCAATCAGTGCACTCCCATTTCACAGCTTGCATAACTTTCTCTTTATTTCTCTCCATAACCAGATTGTACAGAACTATCTTTAATCTGAACATGAACTATTTGCCCCATCATTGTAGGGGTCTGTATACTCATTCGCTATTTTTTAGTTAGTTATTGTTAATTTATTCTACAAATTATTCTTCATTTGCTTCTGTAGTCTGAATCTCATCTATGATGTCCTGGTATGTTCAGAATTCCTGGCATATGGACTAAATTCTACTGTTTACCACATTGATGTGAATCTATAAGGACTCTGTGTATACTTCACAGAATGTGTGTCTGTATTAACAATTTGTCTTTGGCTACTCCATTTTACTCTTGTAGGAAAGGGTTTAGAAGTCTACGCGTGCATTAGAAGTAGCTTCTTACATTGCATTTATGCAAGGGCTTTTTTAATAGTCTTTTGAGATTTCATTATGAAGTTACATTTGAGAAATACTTAATCATTGGTCTTAAGTGAAAAATAATATAAGTAGACTATATTTCATAGGACCTAGATGCAATACTTTGGAATTACTAACTGTACAAGTTTAGATTTTTGTCTTCAAAAGACTTCCAACTTATCTTTAAAGCTTAAGTTTTTTAACTTTGATGTTTAGCTTGATGGTAATTTAGAAACTTCACCAGACAGTTTTAAATATGAGTATTTCAGAAGTACGAAAAGAAATTATTATGTTCCCTTCAGCTAGTTCTGAATACAAGCCACAATGTGATTGTTTTAAAAAACAAGCTACTTGTGGATTTGGGAAAACCGTGAGGAGCTAGTGGCACTTACCGTTGCTCAGCTAGAACTAATGTCACCCTCTTTCTCCGGTTTTACTGTGGGACGTGAGCTTTGTGTGCTCCAGAGGAGCCAGGCAGAGTGAGAGATTCCTCCAGGGTTAGTACGGTCCTGGACAGCAGAAGATCAGTTTCTTAAAACATAATCCATTTTGGCTCTGGTTTTATACTGGGCCCAAGGGGGCGAGGAGGTCTGTTATATGGAGGGCTACTGTTAATTCCTCAAGTCTTGGTTTTCTGTCAACAGCCAGATGTTCTTTCCTGCTCAAGGGTTCCTGTTCTCATGATAGTTTCTCTTACATGGAGCAACATACATGTCCTGTGGACCTGCAGAATTTGCAACCAGCCCTTGCATGTACACAAAACACAGGTGCAGATTAAGAAAAGACTTGTAGCTTCCTTTGACATTAAAAGGTAGTAAAAAGGATTTACAGTTCATTAGGATCCTCCCCCATCCTTCCAGCCATTTGATGTATCTCTTCAATGTTTCAGTGCCATTCCCTTACTTAAGGGTCCTGGATATCTTACTCTATGTTGAAGGTTGTAAAAGGCATTTAATGAGGGGTTGGTTTTGACTCATATTCTTGAACCTAGCTTTGTGAACAGTGGTTAGTTCAACTAGAAGTGTACCCGTATTAGTCTCTTCAGCGGCCCACAAAAAGTCCAGGTCAGTTCCTGTAGCTCCAGTGCTGTCAAATGGAGTGTGTCAATTCACATTGCTTTATACCAGCTGGAGATCTGGTCCAGTGCGTTGAAAGATGCAGGAGGCAGTTGCTGCGGTGTATTTGTTAACTCAGTTGGCCTGAAGGGATGTGCAGTGAGAGAACTCCCATCATTCTAATTCATTCTCTAAATGTTTTCCTCTCTACAGCTCTGAAAAGTCCAGCTGCATTTCATGAACAAAGAAGGAGTTTGGAGCGGGCCAGGGTAAGATGCAATATTGTCTTTAATGTTTTGGGGAAGTCAGGAGTAGTATGTCTTATGTTTGGGGCATCTTGTAGCTGTTAATGAGATGCAGAAGGGAATCGTTCATATTCTGGTTATAATACAGTGCAGTGTAGTCACAGATATATTGGATGGGGTGTTCTTTATCTTGTGGTTAACCCTCAGTTGTGCCTAAAAACCACTGAATATGGTACCTGGATTTCCCCTGGAGTCTTCTTTCTGGAAGTCACTGATATTCTTCTCCACTGTCCATATACTTAACATTTTTATTTTTGTGGTGTCTGTTTTGCCCTTAATTGCTGCTACCATGTGGAGCTCAGTTCCACCTCTGAGGAAAGTGTATGGTTTCTCTGTTACCTGCACATGCACTTGTTTATGTAGGACATTAGAAATTGAAAATTTAATAGAGAGGATCCCCCCCAATTTTGTAACACTGAAATCACACAGACTTCTGGCTCTATAGAAAGAGGAAGCCAGGCATCACACTTCATGTAGCACCTTTGCTAACTGGGGAGTTTCTTGATGATTTCTGTTCCTCAAAAGGCCTCTGGGGATAGGGTTTTTTTCTGATTAGCCTACAGGGGAATAAAACCTGTTATGACTGCTGGGCTAAGTTTTGTTTCAAAAGTGAAAGCAACATAAGTGAAAAAATAACAGCCGTGATTAAAACCTGTAAGGGAGTGTTAGCACTTCAAACTGTGGAAGGATTGGAACAGTGGACTTTGCATTAAGACCAGTGTCTCAAAGGCTTTTGTTTCTTCCTCCTCTTTTTTTCCTAAAACCTTTTTAAGTTAATATTTTGGTGTGGGCAATTGAGCAAGTATGGTGCCGTTTTCTGATTGACTTTATTTTCTCTGAAGGCCCATCCTGATGGCCAGTACTTACCAGTCTGTTACCCACTGCTCCGAAATTCCCATTCCTGGGCTGTGTAAAGGGCAACGTGCTGAGCCCAGGCAGGGTCGTCTCTGTACATTGCTCTGTAGTGCATTCTCTGTCCAAAGACAGAGCTAAAAGCAGCTCTGGAAATGAAATTAGTCTTGTCATAGCATTTAGATTCTGCCTGCCAAGGGACTGCGTGGGGTCTTTAGCTTAACAAATAACATATCTTTAAACAAATAAAAGAGTATGCCCAAACCACAAGTCAGACCTGAATGCCAGCAGTATATGAAAGTATTTGCTGTGAACAATGGAACCAGTACATTTATCTTTAATATAAAAAGAAATGTCTTGAATTTCACCCTGACACAAGTTAGTGATGTTGCATAAGAGGGGAAAAGAAGGCTCCAACTCTTGAGGAAGTCCTTTCCAGTTTCTGTTCTGCGGGCCAGCAGTGCACAGTTAGACTGAGGCGATTACAGTAGAAGGTCATTTTTAAAGTAAGCTCATTCTCTGGGTGCTCTAGGACAGAAGATATGCTCCTTCTCTGTTCTGTGTTTATTTAGATCTCGGTAACAACTAAAGATGATTGTTTCTCTTGTTTGAGCTGTCCAAGATTACCTCACTCCTGTGTCTGATCAACTGAAATTGGTTCTTGCTTGTCTGTTTTTGCTGCAGACAGAGGACTATCTGAAACGGAAAATCCGGTCCCGGCCAGAGAGATCAGAGCTGGTTAGGATGCACATTCTGGAAGGTATGGCACATGCTAAACAGGAAAACATCAATAATAAACTTTATAATAATTACTTATTTACAGCTTTTTATTTTGCCTTTGATCCCCAAGTCTTTCTTTCATTTGGGAGCAGGCCGACGATCATGCCTGCTGCATGATTTCTTGGGAAGGATTCAACTCTGCTTGCATGGAGATTCTTGGAAGAATCTATTATGTGAACTCAAATGTGCAGTTTTGTGTAGCTGAGCAGCAATGAAATACAATGACTGCGGATTGCTCTTCTGCTAAGGGAAGACACTGTAAAATATCCAAGAGGGAGTGAGGCAGATTTGGTCTAATTAGTAAGCACCTCAGTTTCAGAGAGAGAGTACTATTCTGCTGCTGAGCACCACATAGAATCATAGAATTATTAAGATTGGAAAAGACCTTTAAGATCAAGTCCAGCCATCAACCTGACACCACCATGCCCACTAAACCATGTCCCGAAGAGCCACGTTTACATGTTCTTTGAACACCTCCAGTGATGATTACCCTACCGCTTCCCTGGGAAGCCTGTTCCAATGCTTGACCACTGTCTCTGTAAAGAAATTTTTCCTAATATCCAATCTAAACCTCCCTTGGTGCAACTTGAGGCCGTTTCCTCTTGTCCTATCACTAGTTACTTGGGAGAAGAGACCAACACCCACCTCACCACAGCCTCCTTTCAGGTAGCTGTAGAAAGCAGTAAGGTCTCCCCTCAGCCTCCTCTTCTCCAGACTAAACAATCCCAGTTCCCTCAGCCGCTCCTCATAAGACTTGTTCTCCAGACCCCTCACCAGCTTCGCTGTCCTTCTCTGGACACTCTCCAGCACCTCAATGTCCTTCTTGCAGTGAAGGGTCCAAAACTGAACTGAAAGTGAAAAGATGAATGAGAATTGGGTGACATCAGTTTGCAAACAGTGAATTTGTCCTATTCTAGAGTCACAAGGGCTGCTGTTAGTTATCTTTATATCTTAAATATATATAATATCTATAATATCTTTATAGTGCATAGTTATCTATTGTTATCTGCAACTATTTTTCTGTACAGTTACCTACTGTTATCTACAGTTCCATTTCTGAATAGAAGTAAAATACTGCTGGAGTAGATAGGTTGACCATTGCTGGATTGATGCCATTTTGTTTACTTTCCCCTGAACAGAGACCTCAGCTGAACCCTCCTTGCAGGCTAAGCAGCTGAAGCTAAAGAGAGCCAGACTGGCAGATGACCTCAATGAGAAGATAGCACAGAGGCCAGGTCCCATGGAGCTGGTGGAGAAGAACATCTTGCCTGTGGAATCAAGCCTGAAGGAAGCCATTATAGGTAAGGCCAGAGGAGGCTCTGTGTTGAGGGCATTTCCCATAGGTGGCTGTGATTTCCTGCCTGTTCACCTGCTTGTCTAAGGGAGTGCAGTCCCATGGTTGGTCTTGTTTTCCTGTCTCAGAATCACAAGCTTTCAGCCCCAATGATTCTGAAAAGCAGAACTCCCTGTGGCCCAGATAGTGCTACAGAGACATTAAATTATAGGGAGCATGGACATCCCAGAATAATCTGAAAGCAACTGCATACCCTAAAGACTTGAAAGACTGTTGAAGATTGCATTCCTTAGATTCTCGCCTTAAAAATCCCTCTCTCGGTATAACATGTCAGCAACCTTGGTCAGGGAGAACCCATCGACTTACTCAGATCAGGGAGGGGAGACAGAATATAAACAGGTGTGATGAAACAAAAGCTGTCTGTGAACTTAAAAACTTCAGAGGATCCAACCCCTTTAAAAATAAACCAGAACAGATGTAAATCATGCCAGTGCCATTCCAAGGCCTGAAAGGAATGCTGAGGAATAGCCTTCTCACTGCCTCAGCAGTGCTCTTTACTGTCTCCCCAGACTGAGCAGTCTGTGTGTCTGTGGTTCTTCATCCCCTCAAAAACACACAACTACTTTAAAGACAAATGGGACACAACTGTGAGCAAGGCAGAATACATTTCATGAAAAAGGAAAAGGATGGTGTTGTGGCAGAGCCCGCCGTCACTATTGCACAAGAAGTGGTTGAGGAAGAGAAAGAATGAACTTGTGAACTGGAGCATTAGAGACGTGGCTTCCTTCTAACTGCGCAAAGTACATCTCTCTGGATTTCTGTTGCTTTTACATTAGGTGCAAATGATAGTATTCTCGTGCTTACCAGAATTCATTTGAGATAACGTAATCTAAAAAACATTAGTATGTTACAAATGTACACTCCCATGAATTTATCTACTGGACATGTAGATAGAAATGCTAATAGCAGTTAGGGCCACCACTTAATCCATAGCCCTTGTTGCTTGTAAGACTAGAGGACAATTTAGGATTCTGTCCTGAAGAGGGATTCTACCTTCCATCACACAGGACAAACACCAAAAAACTGTGACTCAACCTTACACTGTCTAACTTTCTTCTTCTTTGGTGCCAGATGATAACGAAAGAAGCCATGCCACAGATCTAGGTTTGGGCAGAGTTAGGTAGCTCTTGTTATACTTCCTGATCTTGTCTGGCTAAGCAGCAAGTGAAATGGTTCACCCCAGTCTCCATCATTTCATTCTACTGATAGCAGAGATGAATGTAAACAGTTAAAACCAATCCAGTTTGGGCTCTGTGCTCCCATTTTTAGTTGATGCTTTAAGCACAACTCAGACACAACTCTGAAGAAGTCTCTGAATGAAGACTCCATGCCTTCATTATCTTTGTGAAAGATCTAGTGTCAAGTGAAAGAATTTCTTATTCCACTTTAAAGACCACAGTTGGTGTTTGTTTTTTTAGTTGGACAGGTGAACTACCCAAAGGTTGCAGACAATTCCTCCTTTGATGAGGACAGCAGTGACGCCCTCTCCCCAGAACAGCCAGCCAGCCATGAGTCTCAGGGGTCTGTCCCATCGCCGATGGACTCCCGGATTTGTGAGCCTCTCCCTACCACCACTGGCACATCACTAGCTCAGGTGAGAATGCAGTGGCCTCCTGCAGTGCCCTGGAGCTTCACAGCTACTGCTGATTTGTGGCAGAGGATCCTAAAAAGTGAGACCAAAGGATCCTTAAAAGGTATAGTCTGTGAGATTTCACAAGGGGTCTTAGCTCTGTGTGGTGTTGAGTCCTCTGGTTATTCAGGAGTCCCCACAGTGGTGCCATGTGGGGAAGGGAGGCACTCATTACTTGGTGGTACAGCCTGTGTGCGACTGATTCTGGCGGGCAAAGCTGGGAGATACAGGTGTGGGATTTTGATTCCTTTTCTGCCCTAAGAAGTTGTGCTGCTTCTCAGGGACAACTGCAGCAGTGGGTTAAAAGGAGTCTAATTAATGGCTTGAAACCTGTGCTGCTTCCTTGTAAGTGGACACTTCCTGCACTCTCTTAAACTGTTTCCCTCCTCGTATATGTATTCACTATGCCTTTTTTTGTCCCTGCAGGGTACATCCCAATTGCAGATTAGTGCAGACTCCAGTGAAACACTTTTCCTACCTGAACAGCCACCCCCACCTGTGCCACCTCCACCTCTTCTGCCCCCTAGTCTTACCAATGGAGCAGCTCTTACTGCTGCCAAGCCCCCTCCAACACTCATTAAGGTACTATTCTGGATGATTTATTCATTATTGTAGTCGGAAAGAAGATAAGATGGTTACTCTGAAGAAGGTTTGGAGTTGGAAATATTGTGTTAACGGATGCAAAGGAAGGAAAGCTTGTTTCTCACTAGTGTCTTCCTCTGACACTAGTTGTAGCATATTTAATAGGTTGTTCTGTTCCATGATGTATTCACCTTCTGTAAAATGCGTGCTGAATGCAAAATGTTTTGAAACAATCAGCGTTATCCATAATTAGAGTCAGTGAGTCTGTGCTGGATGAGCAACTGATCTGTGTGCTGGGAAACGTGACCTGCATTATGGTGCAGTGTAAGCTGCTGTGGGTTTTGTGACTATACTGTTGCCTGAGTTAGAGAAGCATGGAAAGACCCTGAGGTCAAATCTGGAGAATTTTGAAATGAAAGTCCCAGTGTGTGTTCTGGTTTACGTGGCGTGTTATGTTATTTCAGTGTTTCCATTCTTATTTGCTTCCTCCTTTTCTTCTAAATAGCAAAGCCAGCCCAAGTCTGCTAGTGAGAAGTCTCAGCGCAGTAAAAAAGCCAAGGATTTGAAGCCGAAAGTCAAGAAGCTTAAATATCATCAGTATATTCCCCCGGACCAAAAGCAGGACAAGGGAGCTCCTCCCATGGATTCATCCTATGCCAAAATACTGCAGCAGCAGCAGCTGTTTCTCCAGCTTCAGATCCTCAACCAGCAGCAGCAGCAGCACTACAACTATCAGACCATCCTGCCAGCCCCACCAAAGTATGGGTCCGAAATGGTAGCTCTCTCAGGAAGCACTTGCTTCCCCAGGACTGTTATCAGAGACTGGGGTGTGCAGTGTGGTGATTGATGTAATGCACTCAATGCTGTTAGGTTACAGCGGGCCTCAAAAAGGGCTGGTGTCAGATGAATCGGACAAAAGCAGCTGAAGTGAGTCAGTTGGCAGAGTAAGGGTACATGGATGTAGTCAAAGGCATTGGTGTGCTTTAACATCCAAGGTGGCAGTAGTGACCCAGATGTTTCTGAATGCATATGATTGTTCACACTGAGGGCCTCCGGTGCCTTTCCACCTTGGTTTTTGATGCCTGTGTTTTTTCTTCCCCTGCAGGCCTCCAGGAGAGCAGCAGAGTGGTGCCAGTGCCCCTGCTGTACGCAATCTCTCTGCCACAGTCAGCAGTGGATCTTCAGTATCCTCTGGTTCCAGTGGGCTGATGCGACAAAACAGTAACGCTGCAGTGGGCAAGCCTGGCCCTCTCCCTGCCAACCTAGATGAGATGAAGGTAAATGTCCTGTGAAGCTGCACTGCCCCTTTTTTGCCATTGTCAGAGGGCAGTACTGAATGATGTTGCTGCCCAGAGCAGGACTGAGGTGGACAGACAGGGTTTAGTGATAGCAGCTGGTATTGCTACTCTGCAATCTGTACCTGAGGTGCAGGTTTGTTGGCCTGCAGCAGGGTCAGTTTAGTCCTTTGGCCCATGGCTCTGGTAGCTGTTAATAGTTCTTCTGGTTAGAGTGTACATTCTCTTAATGTTGCCCTCTTTTTTTCTCCTGTATCAGGTAGCAGAGCTGAAGCAAGAGCTGAAGTTGAGGGCCTTGCCTGTCTCAGGCACAAAGACAGACCTGATTGAGCGTCTTAGAGCTTACCAAGAGCAGAACAGTGCAGCCGGCCAAACAACCCCCACTCCCAAGCCCAGCACAGCAGCCATCCTCCCAAAAGCTGCCGAAGTGGTGGTAGCCTTCCCAGCTGCCAGGCTGAGCACAGGGCCAGCCCTGGTCACCACTGGCATTACACCAGCAGAAGTAGTTGTGGCCACAGTCACCAGTGGTGGCATGATGAAGTTTGGCAGCACAGGCTCAACTCCTCCTGTTTCTCCAACTCCTTCTGAGCGCTCGCAAATGAGCACAGGGGACGAGAACTCGGCCACCGGAGACACCTTTGGAGAGATGGTGACTTCACCCCTGACCCAGCTCACCTTGCAGGCATCTCCAGTGCAGTTCCTGGTAAAGGAAGAAAGCTCCAAGTCTGCTTCCTGCAGCGTAAATGCGGCACCCAGGTCGGAGCGGTGTAGCATGGGTAACAGCAGAGATGCAGAAGTTAGGGACAAAGACCAGATGCTGCAGGAGAAGGACAAACAGATCGAGGAGCTCACCCGCATGCTGAAGCAGAAGCAGCAGCTGGTTGAGATGCTTAGACTACAGCTAGAGCAGGAGAAGCGCTCTCAGCAGTCACTACCAGTGCCAGCGGCTGCAGGAGAAGGAACAGCCCTTGCCTCCAACCCAGTAGCATTTGGCACCCAGGTCAAGAGTGAAAACGGTTTCCTGAGTTGCCATTCTGCAAAGCAATCCAGTGGCCAAACAGACCAATTCAGTCCTGCACCAACCGCTAGCCAAATGGACACTTCGAATCCAAGCCCAGTGCCAAAGAAAGCCGTGATGGTGAAGCAGGAGGTGCCAGCCGCGGAAGCAGAGCCGCCGTGCCAGTCCCACAGCCCGCGGCTTTTCCTTGGCCAGCAAGGGAGCACCCTGAGCGACCTCATCAAGGGCACTCCTCCCCCCACCCTCATCACCGACTCCACAGGGACCCACATCGTCCTCACCGTGACCAAGCAGAGCGCTGAGAGGCAGGGCCTCTCGCCCCACGGGAAGGCAGGGAGTAGCTGCCCGGCCTTACAGGTAGGCAAGGGTTAGATCACATCCCTGCTGCAGGCAGTTGGGTTCCTCTCTCCCTCTTCCCACTCCCATGGTTCAGGCTACCATAGGATGACTTAACGCGGTGGCAGTTCAGTGCGGTAAATACTAAAATGGCTGAGTTGCTTGCTACGATGGCTGGTAAAATCATGGCTTTGTAAAACAGAGCAGTGTAAGCAGAGCTTCAGCAAAAGGACTGGAATTTGACAATGATGGACTGTGTACAGCAATGCACGATTGACTATGTGCATCACAGGCTGTTCAGCATTCTTCCAAACACATGGTTCTGCCTTTTGTCAGGCTTGGAGGACAAGGGTTTGCTGCCACATTTCACTAGTTTTTGTAAGAACAACTATGCCTGTGGTAGTGCAAAAAGCAGTGTGTATTTCATCTCTTGTCTTTTACTGGAGAGATCATAGTTGGAGTGATACATAGGTCACCTTATCTACCGAGAGCTGAAATCAGACCCTGGGAGCAGACTTTTTGCTTTTTGACTGCTCTTTGTTTTAATGCATGTCAGTATTTCAGTGTTAACAGAGTCCTTCATCAGAGATGATCTACTATTCCCCTGTGGGATGAGCTCAGCACTTAACAGAAGTGTTCCAAGTGTTTCCTCCAGGAAGGGATAAATATGCCCAGGTTTTATGGCATAAGTCAAACCCCCATGTCTTCCTGGCATCAGAGGAGATTTTCATTCTCTGCTGCTACATTTCTTGCACCTTCTGCAGAGCAAGTGGCAGTGTCTACCATCAGGGACAGGCACTAAGCAGGCTGCATTTGCTGTGTAGCTGTTGAGATACCAGTCAGCTGCCTAAATATCGGCATTCAGTGTCACCCTTGATACCCCAGGGTATCTCACTGAACTCCAGCCGCTGCCCCAGAAGGGCACGGGTCCTGTGTCAAGTCTGCCGGTCCTTGAGGGGTGTCATGGATAGCCCAGGGATTTAGACTGGTACTACCTCCTCTTTTAGGACTCTAAATCTCACCTCAATCTGATTTCTCTGCTTGTTGAAACAGAATGATTGACTGAATTTCCTGAAGAATAGAGAGTGGAGAAAAACAAACTTCATAAATTCTTTAAGAAACACAAGCCTTGCTGCATGTTTTTTCTGGGGAATAACTTCTCACAGATACCCTTGCTTTCCAGAGAGTACAATCATTGCCCGCTAAAACTTCCAGCCAACCACTGTGTCAGCTACCTGCAAGCAGCCCTCAGCAGCCCGCGCAGCAGCAGAAGCAGCAGCCCACACCACAGCAGAAGCAACAGCAGCAACCCAGAGGACTAAATCAATCTGTCAGAAAGGTAGCTTGCTGCCTGCTTGCTTTTCTTCCATGCTTTTCTTTGCCTGCTGCCGGGATGTGTAGCAGTGGTGGGAAGGGGACACACACACACAGTCCTGGTCAGAGACGGTCATCACAGCAAGTGAGATCTCACAGTGTGCCACAACTTGCAGCTGCATGGCATGTTTGGTTTTCAGCTTGAATGTGGCAGCAGAAGGGGTGCCTGGCAGAGCCTCTCCATTTCCCTGCCTCCTGCTGCAATGGAGAGCCCATCAGACGCGAGGTTTCAGGGGCAGTAAGTGTCCATGAGGTCTCCCCCTATGGGCATGCTGGGAAGTGATGTGGAGGCTTTACAGCATGAGCTCTGGGCTAAACCCTGACAATTTACTAGCTTCTGCCCTTTGGTCCCACATCTAGGCAGAATACCAGCTGGTGCTTTAAACAAGCACTGCCTATCAATTAAAAACAATCAGAGGCCAGAGTGGGCAGCCTTGGTTCACACTGGTGTCCCTGATTCTTGAAGGAGTGCTGGTGAACTGAAAAGGTGGCTGCTGCACGGAGGGAGGGTGAGGTGGGCAGTACGTCTGTTGCTGAAGGTGGTGTATGAGCTCTGAGAAGGGCAAAAGGATGGGACCTTTTGCTCTCTGGTACTGATGAATGTGCTGTGATTTTCATTCCCGTGCCTTGAGCATACCTGTTAATCACCTCTTTGTGAAGTGCAATGCTGGTTCAGGAAAGGGAGCACCTCTGGCTTTACCCCTTCTCCAGGTGATGGCTGTAAAGAGGCTCTGCTGTGCCTCTCCTCCCTTTCTAGCCCACTTAGTGCGCTCTCTCACATGTAATTAAGATACAGAAAGATTATAAAGAGTTTTTAGAGTTTGGAAGATCACTTCTGAGTCAGATCCTGGAAAGGATATGAAGGCAGGCATAACTTCTAGTGTAGTCAGGGTAGGATATCCACTTCGCAAAGGGTCAGTGTGTTGGTTTGCTTTGAGACCTTTGAGGAAATGCAGAAGGTAAACGAAGGCACCTTTTCCCTCAGACTCTCTTAGTTCGTGTGCTGTGGAGGCATCTGTAGTGACTCTCATAATCCTTTTGCCTCCCTGTAGGGTCAGAAGCCAGGTCTCCAGGTGGTCATGGGGCAGCTACCCCACACCATATTGTCTTTCTCAGCACCTCCAAACCTGCAGCCCTTCTTCCCCAGCGTTTTCCACAAATGGTCCCTGAAAACTGGGGCTCCTGCCAAAGCTGGCCCACCCAGTGTGTTAAAAAAGGTACCCTCCCAGCACATCCCAGTGGCCTGTGCCACAATGCCAGTTTCCAGCCCCTCTCAGGAAGAGAGCAGACCCCAGAGCAGCTCTGCCAGCCGGGGCCTGGGGTCTCTCCTCTACCTGCAGCTCACAGAACAGACGAACAGCTTTCAGGGAAAACAGGATGGGGAAGAGCATCAACACGTACAAGTGTTGGAACTGGCATTCAGCTACTGCCTGGGGATCACTACTCCAGGGGAGCAAGCTTCAGTGTGGGTCACGCATAACTGCTGTAGAGGCAAAGGCCTGTTTTAACTTTTCTTATGGGCAGTTGTGTGCTGATTCATCTGGTAAAGCTGAGTCACAAGCACCACTTCCTGCAACACTTGGGGTTTCCTTTGGAGATCTCTGGTGCTGCTGAGTGCTCTGGTGCTCTCCGCCCACCATCAGGCTGTGAAACTTGCTGCTGGTGAAGCTTGATTGTGTCCCCAAAGCAGGTGGGCTGCAGAGGGAGGTGGGTAAAAGACAGGTCTGGATATATCGCGCGGAGTAGGCTGACCACAACAAGAGAAGTGCCCTCTCTCTCCAAAGTGCTAGAGGAATCCCCCACTCGGACAGATGAGGCTCTCCCCATCCACAAGCAGCCTGGTGGCAGTTTGTGGCGTGGTTGCTTTAGCATTAGAAAAATCAGCAAAAGATTTCCAGCTGTCAGTTGGAGGGGAAATCTGTCTTCCTCCCCTCCAGCCAGGGCATAGTGCACAGAGTACATGGAAGAAGCCAGGCTGCTGGGAGCAGAGCAGTGCAGACCTCTGTGCAGTGCTCACCAAGAGAGGGGGTGATGGTCTCAAAGCAGCTGTGACACAGGGGTTGATGTGGACCTTCCCCTGATCACCCCTTCTGCCTTTGTTCTGAACAGCCCTCATCGCAGCCCAGCTCTCCTGCTGCCCCTTCCCCATCCCAGATGGACCTGGAGCAGCAACAGCACACATCGCTTTTTGGAACTCCTCCACCTCCGATCCCTGTTCCCTCGGTCCCAATGAAAGAGCCACCAGGCTATGAAGAGGCTGTGAAGCAACAGCCAAAGGCCCAGGTGAGAGCAGTTTCCTTGGAGAGCAGGTGAAAAGTTGCCATTGTAAATCTGGTAATATTCCTGATCTGGGCCAGTGATAGAGAACGGAGACACAACTGCACCTTCCTAGCTGAATTCCTTCTTGAGGGTTTGGGGCAAGACCCTAAACCACAGGTAGAGATCCCAAGCCACTTCACTGCCTGGTGAGTGTTAGCACAGCAGTTGCTGACTATATACCTTCCCGTCCAGTAACAGCCTGGGTATATGGAGGATTTTGGTGCGCTGCCTCCATGTGCTCATTCTTGCTGGTTAACAGCCCCATCCCTGGGGTGAGGGAGGAGAGCCAGCAACCAAAGGTGTTGCCAGAGGTGGAAGCTCCCCTGGTAAATAGGAAGCTAATCCTGCGCTCTCTCTTCCCAGGAGAACGGCTGTTCCAGCCAGCAGATGGATGACCTGTTTGACATTCTCATCGAAAGTGGAGGTAAGGAGGCAAGGCCAGCATTTCCCATAGTCTTTGGGTTTGAGCCTGGGGATTACAGAGCACTGAGGGGAGAGTCTGTCACAGCCCAGGTCTTTGCTCCTGTGTGCCACTGGCAGTAGTCATTAAGGCACTGAGGGAGATGTCAGTCAGGCATTAGTACGATACAAAGCTTCTCGGTGGCTCTGCTGCATCAGATCTGGGCACATCTCTTCTGCGATACTGGACAGAACTTGAATTCCCCGGTGGCGAGCCGAAAACTTCCCATAGCCAGACAAGCGCGGACACAGAATGAGTTTCCTTAATGCCCGTTGGTGGTCAGCGATGGCTCAGCCAAGGGTGTCCCTGTTGCCCTGGTGGGTGGGAGGGATCCTTCTGGAGTTTGGCCAAGCTTTTCCTCACCCTGGGCTCCTGCCTGTTTGTTCCCTGTACAGAGATTTCTGCTGACTTCAAGGATCGGTCGTCCCCAGCTGGGAAAGAACCACCTGTGGCCCCAGCATGCTCCCCACCGCCCAGCAGCCACCATTCCTCAGAGCTGGCGGTGCCGGTGTCCTTGGGGCAGCCGGTGCCTGTGGGCCGGCTGGAGGACTTCCTGGAGAGCAGCACCGGCCTCCCGCTGCTGACGGCAGGCCATGATGGGCCGGAGCCCCTGTCCCTGATTGATGACCTCCACAGTGAGATGCTGAGCAGCTCGGCCATCCTGGACCATCCGCCTTCACCTATGGACACCTCGGAATTGCACTTTGCTCACGAGCCGTCCGGGGGCATAGCCCTGGATCTGGCTGAGGCTAACTTGGACAGCATGGACTGGCTGGAGCTGCCGGGGGGGCCCGTCATGAGCCTGGCTCCCCTTAGCACTGCAGCTCCCAGCCTCTTTTCCACAGACTTCCTTGATGGACATGATCTGCAGCTGCACTGGGATTCTTGCTTGTAACTCTGTGAGCAGAGACTGAAGGGAACGGGGGGGCATGGGCATGCAGGGGGAAGAGGCCAGTCAACCAAAAACAAACAAAAAAAGAAGTGAGCTCCTAGTATTTGTACTCCTCCCCCAACAGTGTCCTTCCTGCACGAAGCTGGCAGCGGTGGCAAAGGTGGACCCGAGTCACTGCTGCCCGGGCAGCGGGCCAGGCTGGGCAGGGAGAACAGCTGCTGGAGGGAAGAAGAGGCTGCAGGAGCTCTGGGGCTGGTGGCTGCCTGCCCCCTCA